>NC_092108.1:13063423-13343423 GCF_045679555.1 Salvelinus alpinus | reverse complement strand
AGAGCTCACAAGCTATCAGAAAGTTGTATGGCAACCACCTCCGGCGTCAAATAGAACTGGCAGACATAGACATTCAGTACAAGAAGAAAAAGATGGAAAATCTTGCACTGGAGTCCGAAATAAAAAAGAGGACAATTAGGAAACTGGACCTTGAAATAAAAAAACTTGAGAGGGAGGTGAGATATGCCTTCAATGTACACTGTATGCTAACTGTAACACAAATGTATTAATCATTATTTTTCTTTCCTCCCCCAGCTCCAAGAAGATGACACAGCTCAAAATAAAAATTAGAGCTCTTATTGTGAGCACACAGGACGGTGGCATCTTTCTAAGGTTTTTTTTATTTTCCCAGCAATCAGTACAACCAAGTCATCGTTATAAGGCATCGCCCTCTTTTGCCCACCCCCCCAGCACCAGGTGTGGCCACTAGCCTATATGAAGGCCCAAAATTGTGTGTTCCTTTCTGCTCTGACAATGGCATGCCCATTCGTGCGAGATGTGGTGGATGAAGAAGCACTTGTGCTGAGGAGAGCCTTCAGGCGAGAAAGGGTCTTCAGGGACCGGTTGGACCCACTGGCCTTCCCTGATGACCATCTATATGAAAGATACAGGTTTTCTGCAGATGGCATCAGGTATCTATGCAGACTACTGGGTCCCAGGATTAAGCACCGCACTGCACGGAGCCATGCACTGAGTGTGGAGCAAATGGTTTGTGTGGCCTTGCGCTTTTTTGCTAGTGGAGCCTTCCTGTACTCAGTGGGGGATGCAGAACAGCTGAACAAGGCCACAATTTGCCGCACAATAAGGAGTGTGTGTCTGGCTATCAAAGCATTAGCAGATGTCTTCATCTCCTTCCCTGGCCACAGAAGACTCTGTGACATCAAAGAGGAGTTCTATAGGATTGCAGGTAAGAGGATCTACAAATTACAGGACAACTGTTAACACATAGTAGGATACTCATTACTTTGTGTGACAGGTTTCCCCAATGTCATTGGTGCAGTGGACTGCACACACATAAGGATAAAAGCCCCCTCAGGTGCCCATGAGGCCGATTTTGTGAATAGGAAATCCTTTCACAGCATTAATGTTCAGGTGAACATAACTTTTTGATATTGTCCATTGACGAACACTCTGCATTGCCAGTGATGTGCATTGATTGGTGTAATATTCCTCATCTTATGATTTCAGATGGTCTGCAATGCTGACTGTGTGATCAGCAATGTTGTGGCAAAATGGCCTGGCTCAGTCCATGACTCCAGAATCTTTCGGGCCTCTGAAATCTATCAGTGCCTATCACAAGGTAAGCCACACAACCCCTATTTATAACCATCATGGCTGTGTCAAGAATATCACTGTGTTTATGAGGTAGTAATGATGAGATTTTGTGTTGACAGGTGATTTCTCTGGTGTGTTGCTGGGAGACAGGGGGTATGGCTGCCAGCCTTTTCTCCTGACACCTTTCACAGACCCCCAGGAAGCACAGCAGGCCTACAACCATGCCCATGCCAGGACCAGGGCCAGAGTTGAAATGACCTTTGGCCTCCTGAAGGCACGCTTTCACTGCCTTCACAAATTAAGGGTCAGCCCTGTTAGGGCATGTGATATTACTGTGGCTTGTGCTGTCCTCCACAATGTGGCCTGCCTGAGGAAGGAGAGGGCCCCCAGAGTGCCACCAGCCATGGACTGGGACAATCCGGCAATCTTCCCTGATGACGACAGTGGTCGGCTGCTGAGGGACCAATATGTGTTGAATTATTTTAGTTAGTATGTGTGCTTTCAATTTTGGTTAAATATGTCCTGCGGTGGCAGAGGAATTTGGGTTTTTTTGGGTTCGTTTTTTGACGAATTTGGCCTCTTATGATGTTTGTGCGGTATACTGTGTGTAATACAAGGCTGCAGGGAGGCTACTGCATCCATTCATTTGTCTGTTCAGTTGATGTGTATGGATTTGTCCTGCATTTATTTTAGTGTGCAGACATGCAGGGTGTGTTATATACAGACCTTTGAATGTGTATGTATCATTTTGTATAATATGCTTGGATTCTGTGCTTTCCATCTTGTAGAGTCACTGTGACTTCAGTTTCGAAAGGAGCTGATGGTTTACCTGCTTTGTTTGTCCTTATTCAATAAAGGAACATAATGTTACACATTGTGTTTTTATATTCATATGGAATGTGTATTTGTTTATATGACAGAGTACTAGGGCCACACTGAAGAAAAAGGATAAAGTCATAAATTTATGAGGCTGGTTCTTTCTGCAGAAAAGCTACATATTGTTTTTACAGTTTTGATACTTATGACAATGTGATACTTAATATTCTGGTAAACAGCGAGGCAAATAGAGAGGTAAACAGAGAGGTAAACAGAGAGTAAAATAGAGAGGTAAACAGAGAGGTAACCAGAAGGTAAACAGAGAGGTAACCAGAGGGTAAACAGAGAGGTAAACAGAGAGGTAAATAGATGTAACCAGAGGGTAAATAGAGAGGTAAATAGAGAGGTAAACAGAGAGGTAAACAGAGAGGTAAACAGAAAGTTAAACAGAAGGTAAACAGAGAGGTAAACAGGGAGTAAACAGAGGGTAAACAGAGAGGTAAACAGAGAGGTAAACAGAGAGGTAAATAGAGAGGTAAACAGAGAGGTAACCAGAAGTTAAACAGAGAGGTAAATAGATGTAACCAGTGGGTAAATACAGAGTTAAATAGAGAGGTAAATAGAGAGGTAAACAGAGAGGTAAACAGAGAGTTAAACAGAAGGTAAACAGAGAGATAAACAGGGAGTAAACAGAGGGTAAACAGAGAGGTAAACAGAGAGTAAACAGAGGGTAAACAGAGAGGTAAACAGAGAGTAAACAGAGGGTAAAGAGAGAGGTAAACAGATAGGTAAACATAAAGAGGGTAAAGAGGAAGGGGAATGGAAGACTAGGCTGACTGCAGTGAACTAAACAAAGTCTACCAGCAGTGATTAGTGAACACCAGGGGGTTGGCTGGTCTGCTGCTTTGCTGGCTCTGTAGTCTGTACAGCTACAGCTTCTCTCCTCTGACTGACTGACTCTGCTCTGTGTGTGTGTGTGTGTGTGTGTGTGTGTGTGTGTGTGTGTGTGTGTGTGTGTGTGTGTGTGTGTGTGTGTGTGTGTGTGGTGTGTGGTGTGTGGTGTGTGGTGTGTGTGTGTGTGTGTGTGTGTGTGTCTGTGTGTGTAACAGAGGAGGGAGTTGGCACTGCTAGTTCAGGTAGCTCCTTGTAAACTGCACCTCCATTTTAAACCTATGACTGACGCTCGTTATATACCGAGGGGTGTAAAAGATGTTTAAATTGCTGATCTTCTATCTCAAGGCCATCAGACTGTTAAACAGCCATCACTAACACAGAGAGGCTGCTGACTACATACATAGACATGAAATCACTGGCCACTTTAATAAATGGATCACTAATAATGCCCCTTTGATAATGTTTACATATCATACATTACTCATATCACATGTATATACTGTATTTTATTCCATCTATTGCACCTTGCCTATGCTGCTCGGCCATCACTCATCCATATACTTACAGTTGAAGTCGGAAGTTTACATACACCTTAGCCAAATACATTTAAACTCAGTTTTTCACAATTCCTGACATTTAATCCTAGTAAAAATTCCCTGTTTTAGGTCAGTTAGGATCACCACTTTTTTTAAGAATGTGAAATGTCAGAATAATAGTAGAGAGAATTATTTATTTCAGGTTTTATTTCTTTCATCAAATTCCCAGTGGGTCAGAAGTTTACATACACTCAATTAGTATTTGGTAGCATTGCCTTAAAATTGTTTAGGGGGCAGTATTTTCACGTCCGGATGAAAAGCATGCCCAGAGTAAACTGCCTGCTACTCAGGCCCAGAAGCTAGGATATGCATATTATTAGTAGATCTGGATAGAAAACACTCTGAAGGTTCTAAAACTGTTTGAATGATGTCTGTGAGTAAAACAGAACTCATATGGCAGGCGAAAACCTGAGAAAAATCCAACCAGGAAGTGGGAAATCTGAGGTTTGTAGTTTTTCAAGTGATTGCCTATCCAATATCCAGTGTAAATGGGGTCAGATTACACTTCCTAATACTTTCATTAGATGTCAACAGTCTTTAGAAAGTTGTTTCAGGCTTCTAATGTGAAAGGGGAGAGAATAAGACCACTCAGAGTAAGTGGCTCAGCTGAAAGCCATGAGTTGTTTGTCGCACGTGACCGTGAGCACGAGCTCCGTTCCCTTTCCTGAATTGTCCGGTTAGAATATTATTGAAGATTTATGATAAAAACATCCTAAAGATTGATTATAAACATCGTTTGACATGTTTCTACGAACTTTAATGGAACTTTTTTGACATTTCGTCTGGACTTAGTGCCCGCGCTTTGTGCATTTGGATTAGTGAACTAAACGCGCGAACAAAAAGGAGGTATTTGGACATAAAGATGTACTTTATCGAACAAAACAAACATTTATTGTGGAACTGGGATTCCTGGGAGTGCATTCCGATGAAGATCATCAAAGGTAGGTGAATATTTATAACGCTAATTCTGACTTTTGTTGACTCCACAACTTGGCGTGTATCTGTATGGCTTGTTTTGGTGGCTGAGCGCTGTACTCAGATTATCGCATGGTGTGCTTCCGCCGTAAAGCTTTTTTGAAATCTGACACAGCGGTTGCATTAAGGAGAAGTTTATCTTTAATCCTATGTTTAACACTTGTATCTTTAACACTGTAAATTGATGTGGCTCTCTGCAAATTCACCGGATGTTTTGGAGGCAAAACATTACTGAACATAACACGCCAATGTAAACTGAGATTTTTGGATATAAATATGAACTCTATCAAACAAAACATACATGTATTGTGTAACATGAAGTCCTATGAGTGCACCTGATGAAGATCATCAAAGGTTAATTATTAATATTATCTCTATTTCAGATTTTTGTGACTCCTCTCTTCGGCTGGAAAATGGCTGTATGTTATTTTGTGACTAGGCGCTGACCTAACATAATCGCATGGTATGCTTTCGTCTTTTTGAAATCGGACACTGTGGTTTGATTAACAAGAAGTTTATCTTTAAAATGGTGTATAATACTTGTATGTTTGAGGAATTTTAATGATGAGATTTCTGTTGTTTGAATTTGGCGCCCTGCAATTTCACTGGCTGTTGTCAAATCGATCCCGTTAACGGGATTTTATCCCTAAGAAGTTTTAACTTGGGTCAAATGTTTCGGGTAGCCTTCCACAAGCTTCCCACAATACGTTAGGTGAATTTTGGCCCATTTGCGACCAAGCTTTAACTTCCTGACTGATGTGTTGAGATGTTGCTTCAACATATGCACATAATTTTCCTCCCTCATGATGCCATCTATTTTGTGAAGTGCACCAGTCCCTCCTGCAGCAAAGCACCCCCACAACATGATGCTGCCACCCCCGTGCTTCACAGTTGGGATGGTGTTCTTCGGCTTGCAATGCTCCCCCTTTTTCCTCCAAACATAACGATGGTCATTATGGCCAAACAGTTCTATTGTTATTTCATCAGACAAGAGGACATTTCTCCAAAAAGTACGATATTTGTCCCCATGTGCAGTTGCAAACCGTAGTCTGGCTTTTTTATGGCGGTTTTGGAGCAGTGGATTCTACCTTGCTGAGTGGCCTTTCAGGTTATGTCGATATAGGACTTGTTTTACTGTGGATAGAGATACTTTTGTACCTGTTTCCTCCAGCATCTTCACAAGGTCCTTTGCTGTTGTTCTGGGATTGATTTTCACTTTTCGCACCAAAGTTTGTTCATCTCTAGGAGACAGAATGCATCTCCTTCCTGAGCGGTTTGACGGCTATGTGGTCCATTGGTGTTTATACTTGCATACTATTGTTTGTACAGATGAACGTGGTACCTTCAGGCGTTTGGAAATTGCTCCCAAGGATGAACCAGACTTGTGGAGGTCTACAAAATTAATTTTGAGGTCTTGGCTGATTTCTTTAGATTTTCCCATGATGTCAAGCAAAGAGGCACTGAGTTTGAAGGTAGGCCTTCAAATACATCCACAGGTACACCTCCAATTGACTCAAATTATGTCAATTAACCTATCAGAAGCTTATAAAGCCATGACATAATTTTCTGGAATTTTCCAAGCTGTTTAAAGGCACAGTCAACTTAGTGTATGTAAACTTCTGACCCACTGGAATTGTGATACAGTGAAATAATCGGTCTGTAAACAATTGTTGGAAAAATGACTTGTGTCATGCACAAAGTAGATGTGCTAACCGACTTGCCAAAACTATAGTTTGTTAACAAGAAATGTGTGGAGTGGTTTAAAAACTAGTTTTAATGACTCCAACCTAAGTGTGTGTAAACTTCCGATTTCCACTGTATATGTACATATTCTCATTCACACCTTTAGAGTTGTGTGTATTAGGTAGTTGTTGTGGAATTGGTTGATTACTTATTAGGTATTACTGCACTGTCGGAACTAGAAGCACAAGCATTTCACTACACTCGCAATAATATCTGCTAACCATGTGTATGTGATTTGTTATCACCCTCACACTCAACCTGTGGTGGACCAGGCCCTCTATAACTCAACCTGTGGACGGGTCATTATTATTATAATGTTTGATGATGGGACGGGTCATTATTATTATAATGTTTGATGATGAGACGGGTCATGATTATTATAATGTTTGAGGATGGGACGGGTCATGATTATTATAATGTTTGAGGATGGGACGGGTCATGATTATTATAATGTTTGAGGATGGGACGGGTCATTATTATTATAATGTTTGAGGATGAGACGGGTCATGATTATTATAATGTTTGAGGATGGGACGGGTCATGATTATTATAATGTTTGAGGATGAGACGGGTCATGATTATTATAATGTTTGACAATGGGACGGGTCATTATTATTATAATGTTTGATGATGGGACGGGTCATGATTATTATAATGTTTGATGATGGGACGGGTCATTATTATTATGTTTGATGATGGGACGGGTCATTATTATTATTATGTTTGAGGATGGGACGGGTCATGATTATTATAATGTTTGATGATGGGACGGGTCATGATTATCATAATGTTTGAGGATGGGACAGCTTGTCGTTTGAGTGACAGATGAAGGGGGATTTACTAGGTAGGCAGAGAGAAATGAAGGGGGATGTACTAGGTAGGCAGAGAGAAATGAAGGGGGATGTACTAGGTAGGCAGAGAGAAATGAAGGGGGATGTACTAGGTAGGCAGAGAGAAATGAAGGGGGATGTACTAGGTAGGCAGAGAGAAATGAAGGGGGATGTACTAGGTAGGCAGAGAGAAATGAAGGGGGATGTACTAGGTAGGCAGAGAGAAATGAAGGGGGATGTACTAGGTTGGCAGAGAGAAATGAAGGGGGATGTACTAGGTTGGCAGAGAGAAATGAAGGGGGATGTACTAGGTTGGCAGAGAGAAATGAAGGGGGATGTACTAGGTTGGCAGAGAGAAATGAAGGGGGATGTACTAGGTTGGCAGAGAGAAATGAAGGGGGATGTACTAGGTAGGCAGAGAGAAATGAAGGGGGATGTACTAGGTAGGCAGAGAGAAATGAAGGGGGATGTACTAGGTAGGCAGAGAGAAATGAAGGGGGATGTACTAGGTAGGCAGAGAGAAATGAAGGGGGATGTACTAGGTTGGCAGAGAGAAATGAAGGGGGATGTACTGGGTAGGCAGAGAGAAATGAAGGGGGATGTAATAGGTAGGCAGAGAGAAATGAAGGGGGATGTACTAGGTAGGCAGAGAGAAATGAAGGGGGATGTACTAGGTTGGCAGAGAGAAATGAAGGGGGATGTACTAGGTAGGCAGAGAGAAATGAGAAAGGGTGAGAGGAAAGTCAGAGAGATAGAGCGAGGAAAAGTGTGTCTGTCTCTGTGTGTGTGTGTGTGTGTGTGTGTGTGTGTGTGTGTGTGTGTGTGTGTGTGTGTGTGTGTGTGTGTGTGTGTGTGTGTGTGTGTGTGTGTGTGTGTGTGTGTGTGTGTGTGTGTGTGTGTGTGTGTGTGTGGAGCACTCCAGTGTAAGAAAGCTAAATGAACCATGTCATTCTAGTTATATAACATGTCCCAGTGATGATCAGCGGCCCTAACCAGTGACATCAGACAGTGTGTGTGTGTGTGTGTGTGTGTGTGTGTGTGTGTGTGTGTGTGTGTGTGTGTGTGTGTGTGTGTGTGTGTGTGTGTGTGTGTGTGTGTGTGTGCCACTGTGCCTCTTCCTCGTCATCGCTTGCTCTCTGGGTTTTAGGCTGGGGTTTAGGCTGGGGTTTAGGCTGGGTTTTAGGCTGGGGTTTAGGCTGGGTTTTAGGCTGGGTTTTAGGCTGGGGTTTAGGCTGGGTTTTAGGCTGGGTTTTAGGCTGGGTTTTAGGCTGGGTTTCTGTAAAGCACTTTGTGACAACTGCTGAAGTAGAAAGGGCTTTATAAAAATGGATTGATTGATAGCATTTTGTAAAGTCTGAATGATGTCTCTATAGAGTCCAGTGTGAAGTACATAAGAGGCTTCGGTCTTGTAGCTCAGTTGGTAGAGCATGGTGGTTGCAACGCCAGGATAGTGGGTTCAATTATAGGAAGCACCTGTATGTAAAATGTATGCAGGCATAACTAAGACGTTTTGGATAAGAGCGTCAGCTAAATGGCACATTTAAAAGAGACAGTCTGAGTTAGTGTCTTGCTGCAGTCAGTTTGATATGACTGACCTATACAGTATTCATACAGTATTCAGACCCCTTGACTTTTCCCACATTTTCTTACGTTACAGCCTTAATCTAAAATGTATGACCCCCCCCCCCCCGTCAATCTACACACAATACCCCAAAATGACAAAGAAAAACAATTTTTTTTGACATTTTTGCAAATGTCAAATATATATATTTTTTAATATCACATTTACATAAGTATTCAGACTCTTTACTCAGTACTTTGTTGAAGTACCTTTGGCAGCGATTACAGCCTTGAGTCTTCTTGGGTTTGACACTACAAGCTTGACACACCGGTACTTGGAGAGTTTCTTGTTTCTCATGATCTGAGAGTCCTTTAGGTGCCTTTTGGCAAAACTCGGGCGGGCTGTCATGTGCCTGAGGATTTACTGAGGACTGGCTTCTGTCTGGCCACTCTACCATAAAGGACTGATTGGTGGAGTGGTGGACTACTGCAGAAATGGTTGTCCTTCTGGAAGGTTCTCCCATCTCCACAGATGAACTCTGGAGCTATGTCAAAGTGACCAAGGCCCTTCCGGGACCAAGGCCCTTCTCCCCCGATTGCTCAGTTTGGCCATGGGGCCAGCTCTAAGAAGAGTCTTGGTGGTTCAACTGCTTCCATTTAAGAATGATGGAGGCCGTCATTGTGTTCTTGGGGACCTTCAATGCTGTACCCTTCCCCAGATCTGTGCCTCGACACAATCCTGTCTCCAATCAATTACATTTACCGCAGGTGGACTCCAATCAAGTTGTACAAATATCTCAAGGATGATCAATGGAAACAGGATGCACCTGAGCTCAATTTCGAGTCTCATAGCAAAGGGTTTGAATATTTAAATAACGTATTTCTGTTTTACTAATTAGCAAACATTTCTTCAAACTTGTTTTCACTTTGTCATTATGGGGTATTGTGTGTAGATTGATGAGGAAAATGTTTTATTAAATCCATTTCAGAATAAGGCTGTAACAGAATACTTTCCCAATACACTGTATATCCCAGTTAGCAGACACTTTTATCCAAAGTGACTTACACTCATTCATGCATACATTTTAAGTGTGGGTGGGCCCCGGGAATCGAACCCACAATCCTTGGTGTTTCAAGTTCCATGCTCTACCAATGGACCACACAGGACCACCTTCCATTGAAACACAAAGTGGACTACCAGAGAAAGGCATTTTGGTACAGTGACGACGTGGAGGGACGGCACTGCTACAGTCAGCCCTCTGATTTAACCATACTGCTTTACTGCTTTCTAATTCTGACAGCTCAATTTGATGGATGTATGGGCTGTCTATCCATCCGTTCACCTGCCCTTAAGGCTCTGTGGTCTCTCTTTATGCCCTGGTTTGGTGCTCCTTAGGGTGGGTAAGGACTCATCTAGGCCCCCCTCCTCAGGTCCCAATGCTCCACAACACATACCACACATTGTTTCCAAAGGGTTCTTCCTGCTGACGCGCTGTGTGTGTGTGTGTGTGTGTGTGTGTGTGTGTGTGTGTGTGTGTGTGTGTGTGTGTGTGTGTGTTTTCAATGACAGGAACAGGAGCGGAGGAAGGGGTGTCACATGACAGCTCATTCCTGGGGGTTGTCACGACGATTGAAGTCGTCAAGGACATTGCTCCCGTCCCGTTCTGTCTCTGGCACCCACCGCAACCCCTGACCTTTACACACACACACACACACACACACACACACACACACACACACACACACACACACACACACACACACACACACACACACACACACACACACACACACACACACACACTGCTGCCATGGCAACAAGTGCAAGTTTTTGGCATCCAGGACATGCAAGTAGAGTGAGCACAGCAGGGGTGTGTGTGTGGGTGGTGCGCAAAGGGCATAGGCACACAGGGGTATCCAAGCGTGTGTGTGTGTGTGTGTTGCGTGTTCATCCAGTCTTTACGGACCCTGTGTAATAGACTTTCCTCCAGCTGGGAGCGTCTGTGTGTGAATCTCCTGCACATCCTAACAGGACAAACCAAGGAACCAAACTACAGCATTACAGATAGACCTGTCACATTGCCTCTACCTGTGTGTGTGTGTGTGTGTGTGTGTGTGTGTGTGTGTGTGTGTGTGTGTGTGTGTGTGTGTGTGTGTGTGTGTGTGTGTGTGTGTGTGTGTGTGTGTGTGTGTGTGTGTGTGTGTGTGTGTGTGTGAGATGGAAAAGATGAGCCCCTGTCTTATGTGGTTATGGGAATGTAGAGTGGACACACCCTGGAAGGTGCACCAGCGGTAGGATGATTTTGTGTGTGTGTGTGAATGCATGCACTAGGGGAAAGGTTTGCCAGTGTTGAGGAGGTACTGCTCAGTGCTAGTTGGCCAAACATGGAGGTGATTCCCTCAGTGTTGAGGAGGTACTGCTCAGTGCTAGTTGGCCAAACATGGAGGTGATTCCCTCAGTGTTGAGGAGGTACTGCTCAGTGCTAGTTGGCCAAACATGGAGGTGATTCCCTCAGTGTTGAGGAGGTACTGCACAGTGCTAGTTGGCCAAACATGGAGATGATTCCCTCAGTGTTGAGGAGGTACTGCTCAGTGCTAGTTGGCCAAACATGGAGGTGATTCCCTCAGTGTTGAGGAGGTACTGCTCAGTGCTAGTTGGCCAAACATGGAGGTGGTTCCCTCAGTGTTGAGGAGGTACTGCTCAGTGCTAGTTGGCCAAACATGGAGGCGATTCCCTCAGTGTTGAGGAGGTACTGCTCAGTGCTAGTTGGCCAAACATGGAGGTGGTTCCCTCAGTGTTGAGGAGGTACTGCTCAGTGCTAGTTGGCCAAACATGGAGGTGATTCCCTCAGTGTTGAGGAGGTACTGCTCAGTGCTAGTTGGCCAAACATGGAGGTGATTCCCTCAGTGTTGAGGAGGTACTGCTCAGTGCTAGTTGGCCAAACATGGAGGTGATTCCCTCAGTGTTGAGGGGGTACTGCTCAGTGCTAGTTGGCCAAACATGGAGGTGATTCCCTCAGTGTTGAGGAGGTACTGCTCAGTGCTAGTTGGCCAAACATGGAGGTGATTCCCTCAGTGTTGTTTGACACTATGATGGAATCCCGTCTCGTCTCGTGACCGGCGGTGTGAAATACCGGGCTACTGGAGAACCCCTTTCATCTGATACGTGACTACCACCTACTGTAACTACACCAGTGGCGTGTGACTACCAGACAAGGTCAATTACATTTTCAATCAGTGACTTAAAACACCTTGAATTAAAATAAAAGGGATCTCTTTCTATTCTTGAAGTAGAATGTCAAGAATGATTGCCATGTGAATTGCGAGCGATTGACCAGTTCCTCTCATAAGGAATAACATGTTGTCTAAATAAAGAGACATGTAAATAACATAGACCCATCGGTATATGAACTAGTGTAATATGTGATGTCACCATAGAGATGGAATCTAGATTTAAGCAATAAGGCCAGAGGTGTGGTACAGTAAGTGTGTGTAAACATCCGACTTCAACTGTATGTGGCCAATATACCACGGCTAAGGGCTGTTCTTATGCATGATGCAACATGGAGTGCCTGGATACAGACCTTAACCGTGGTATATTGGCCATATACCACAAACCCCCATGGTGCCTTATTGCTATTATAAACTGGTTACCAACGTAATTAGAGCAGTAAAAAATAAATGTTTTGTCATACCCCTGGTATATGGTCTGATATACAACGGCTGTCAGCCAATCAGCATTCCCGGGCTCGAACCACCCAGTTTATAATAATCAATAGAGTCTATTTCTATGGACGTGACAACAGTGCAGATTGTTCTGTCTCAGTATTCAGGATGCATACCCATCCATAGGATGTTTCAGGGCTGGTGTGTCTCAGTATTCAGGATGCATACCCATCCATAGGATGTTTCAGGGCTGGTGTGTGTCAGTATTCAGGATGCATACCCATCCATAGGATGTTTCAGGGCTGGTGTGTCAGTATTCAGGATGCATACCCATCCATAGGATGTTTCAGGGCTGGTGTGTCTCAGTATTCAGGATGCATACCTATCCATAGGATGTTTCAGGGCTGGTGTGTCTCAGTATTCAGGATGCATACCTATCCATAGGATGTTTCAGGGCTGGTGTGTCTCAGTATTCAGGATGCATACCTATCCATAGGATGTTTCAGGGCTGGTGTGTCTCAGTATTCAGGATGCATACCTATCCATAGGATGTTTCAGGGCTGGTGTGTCTCAGTATTCAGGATGCATACCTATCCATAGGATGTTTCAGGGCTGGTGTGTCTCAGTATTCAGGATGCATACCTATCCATAGGATGTTCCAGGGCTGGTGTGTCTCAGTATTCAGGATGCATACCCATCCATAGGATGTTTCAGGGCTGGTGTGTCTCAGTATTCAGGATGCATACCTATCCATATGATGTTTCAGGGCTGGTGTGTCTCAGTATTCAGGATGCATACCTATCCATAGGATGTTTCAGGGCTGGTGTGTCTCAGTATTCAGGATGCATACCTATCCATAGGATGTTTCAGGGCTGGTGTGTCTCAGTATTCAGGATGCATACCCATCCATAGGATGTTTCAGGGCTGGTGTGTCTCAGTATTCAGGATGCATACCCATCCATAGGATGTTTCAGGGCTGGTGTGTCTCAGTATTCAGGATGCATACCTAATGAATATGTATGATCAGGTGCTGAAGGCAGAGCCTTTAGATACTGTAGCTTGGCCAATCTAACAGTATTCTGCTGTCATGGCATGATAAAGGTCAACAAGACCAAAACAACAACAGAGAAATGTGTGCGCCAAAACATGCCACCTGCTTTGAGTAAAGTATTCAGACCCCTTGACTTTTTCCACATTTTGTTATGTTACAGTCTTATTCTAAAATGGATTAAATACATGTTTTTCCTCATCAATCTACACACAATACCCCATTGGGGCTCACAAGTGGCGCAGCGGTCTAAGGCAATGCATCTCAGTGCTTGAGACGTCACTAAATCACATGCACCGAATACAACTGTTAGACCGTACAGTGAAATGCTTACATACAAGCCCTTAATAACCTCTTGAGAATACAGGGTGTAATATTTTCGCATTAGCATAATTTGCTCTACAGATTAAACTGCCTCTTATTCAATCATTGCTCTTACTATATGCATATGAATCATACCATTGGAAAGAAGACAATCTCTAGTTTCTAAATCCGTTTCAATTTTGTCTCTGAGTGATACAGAAGTCATTTCACAGCACTTTCCATGACCAAGAACATAAAATCAAGATGTTTTGTGCTGGCTTCAAAGCTCTGCCTATATATGGTCATGCCTCCTATGACCCGAAACACAACTCACTGGCCTTCCTCTGGGTGTCTAGAGGACGTCAGAGGAAAAATTTCTTGTCTATCTGGGACTGACGTGAAATGAGAGCAAAATCTTTGGCATGACCGACAACTTCCGGTTCTCGATTGGATGGAATTTGAGCTACGTTTTTCTTGTGTTGTGCGGCCATTATTATCTCCGTGTCGAAGTTTGTTTGATACATGTGACCAGATCATCGTAATGTATGTTTTTTCAATATAGTTTAATCAGATTATTTGATTTTTTTAGGGAGTTTTGCGGTGTTCAGTTGTTAGATTTTAGTATCGTTTGAGAAATACGTGCCACTCGACCGGTACCTGTGCTAAATGGAGTGAGAAAGGAACATTTCTGAACGGAACCAACGACTCATCTTGACAAAGGACACTTTGATCAACATTCTGATGAAAGATCAGCCATAGTAAGACCCAATTTACGATTTTATATCATATCTGTTGTGCATGTGAACTGGACGTGGGCGCCTAGCCGAATCTGCCTGGTAAAAATATCGTGTCCTCCGCTAACGTGGTTAGCTAATAGATTTACATATTCTGTCTTCCCTGTAAAACATTTTAAAAATCTGAAATGGTGGCTTTATTCACAAGACCTGTATCTTTCATCTGGTGTCTTGGACTTGTGATTTAATGATATTTAGATGCTACAAGTTACTTGTGACGCTATGCTAGCTGTGCTAATCAGTGGGGTGAGTTGGGGGGTGCTACCGGATCAGGGTTGCTGACTCGTGAGAAGTTAACCAACAATGCAGTTTTAAGAAAATACCTATTAAAAAAAGTAAGAGATAAGAATAACAAATAATTAAAGAGCAGCTGTAAATAACAATAGTGGAGCTATATACAGGGGTACCGGTACAGAGTCAGTGTGCGGGGGCCCCGGTGTCGAGGTAAGTAAGGTAATATGTACATGTAGGTAGTTATTAAAGTGACTATGCATAGATAATAACAGAGAGTTCTGGCCTGGTTTAGATCTTATCTGTCGGAAAGATATCAGTTTGTCGCTGTGAATGGTTTGTCCTCTGACAAATCAACTGTACACTTCGGTGTTCCTCAAGGTTCCGTTTTAGGACCACTATTGTTTTCACTATATATTTTACCTCTTGGGGATGTCATTCGAAAACATAATGTTAACTTTCACTGCTATGCGGATGACACACAGCTGTACATTTCAATGAAACATGGTGAAGCCCCAAAATTGCCCTTGCTAGAAGCCTGTGTTTCAGACATAAGGTAGTGGATGGCTGAAAACGTTCTACTTTTAAACTCGGACAAAACAGAGATGCTTGTTCTAGGTCCCAAGAAACAAAGAGATCTTCTGTTGAATCTGACAATTAATCTTGATGGTTGTACAGTCGTCTCAAATAAAACTGTGAAGGACCTCAGCGTTACTCTGGACCCTGATCTCTCTTTTGACGAACATATCAAGACTGTTTCAAGGACAGCTTTTTTCCATCTACGTAACATTGCAAAAATCTGAAACTTTCTGTCCAAGAATGATGCAGAAAAATGTATCCATGCTTTTGTTACTTCTAGGTTAGACTACTGCAATGCTCTACTTTCCGGCTACCCGGATAAAGCACTAAATAAACTTCAGTTAGTGCTAAATACGGCTGCTAGAATCCTGACAAGAACCAACATTTTTATCATATTACTCCAGTGCTAGCCTCCCTACACTGGCGTCCTGTTAAGGCAAGGGCTGATTTCAAGGTTTTACTGCTAACCTACAAAGCATTACATGGGCTTGCTCCTACCTATCTTTCCAATTTGGTCCTGCAGTACATACCTTCACGTACGCTACGGTCACAAGACGCAGGCTTCCTAATTGTCCCTAGAATTTCTAAGCAAACAGCTGGAGGCAGGGCTTTCTCCTATAGATCTCCATTTTTATGGAATGGTCTGCCTACCCATGTGAGAGACGCAGACTCTGTCTCAACTTTTAAGTCTTTACTGAAGACTCATCTCTTCAGTGGGTCATATGATTGAGTGTAGTCTGGCCCAGGAGTGTGAAGGTGAACGGAAAGGCTCTGGAGCAACGAACCGCCCTTGCTGTCTCTGCCTGGCCGGTTCCCCTCTCTCCACTGTGTGTGCTGAGTCACTGGCTTACTGGTGCTCTTTCATTTTTTATTTTATTTTTACCGTTATTTTACCAGGTAAGTTGACTGAGAACACGTTCTCATTTGCAGCAACGACCTGGGGAATAGTTACAGGGGAGAGGAGGGGGATGAATGAGCCAATTGTAAACTGGGGATTATTAGGTGACCGTGATGGTTGAGGGCCAGATTGGGAATTTAGCCAGGACACCGGGGTTAACACCCCTACTCTTACGATAAGTGCCATGGGATCTTTAATGACCTCAGAGAGTCAGGACACCCATTTAACGTCCCATCCGAAAGACGGCACCCTACACAGAGCAGTGTCCCCAATCACTGCCCTGGGGCATTGGGATCTTTGTTTTAGACCAGAGGAAAGAGTGCCTCCTACTGGCCCTCCAACACCACTTCCAGCAGCACCTGGTCTCCCATCCAGGGACTGACCAGGACCAACCCTGCTTAGCTTCAGAAGCAAGCCAGCAGTGGTATGCAGGGTGGTATTCATGCCGTCCCTAGGAGGGGTGTGTCACTTGGGTGGGTTGAGTCACTGACGTGATCTTCCTGTCTGGGTTGGCGCCCCCCCTTGGTTTGTGCTGTGGTGGAGATCTTTGTGGGCTATACTCGGCCTTGTCTCAGGATGGTAAGTTGGTGGTTGAAGATATCCCTCTAGTGGTGTGGGGGCTGTGCTTTGGCAAAGTGGGTGGGGTTATATCCTTCCTGTTTGGCCCTGTCCGAGGGTATCATCGGATGGGGCCACAGTGTCTCCTGACCCCTCCTGTCTCAGCCTCCAGTATTTATGCTGCAGTAGTTTATGTGTCGGGGAGCTAGGGTCAGTTTGTTATATCTGGAGTACTTCTCCTGTCTTATCCGGTGTCCTGTGTGAATTTAAGTATGCTCTCTCTAATTCTCTCTTTCTCTCTTTCTTTTTCTCTCTCGGAGGACCTGAGCCCTAGGACCATGCCTCAGGACTACCTGGCATGATGACTCCTTGCTGTCCCCAGTCCACCTGGCCGTGCTGCTGCTCCAGTTTCAACTGTTCTGCCTGCGGCTATGGAACCCTGACCTGTTCAACGGACGTGCTACCTGTCCCAGACCTGCTGTTTTCAACTCTCTAGAGACCGCAGGAGCGGTAGAGATACTCTTAATGATCGTCTATGAAAAGCCAACTGACATTTACTCCTGAGGTGCTGACTTGCTGCACCCTCGACAACTACTGTGATTATTATTATTTGACCATGCTGGTCATTTATGAACATTTGAACATCTTGGCCATGTTCTGTTATAATCTCCACCCGGCACAGCCAGAAGAGGACTGGCCACCCCTCATAGCCTGGTTCCTCTCTAGGTTTCTTCCTAGGTTTTGGCCTTTCTAGGGAGTTTTTCCTAGCCACCGTGCTTCTACACCTGCATTGCTTGCTGTTTGGGGTTTTAGGCTGGGTTTCTGTACAGCACTTTGAGATATCAGCTGATGTAAGAAGGGCTATATAAATACATTTGATTTGATTTGAGAGTAGCAGCAGCGTAGAAGAGGGTGGGGGGAAATAAGTTCTGTTATAGTCACAGACATGATTCAAACAGTTTTAGAAACTTCAGAGTGTTTTCTATCCAATACTAATAATAATATGCATATATTAGCATCTGGGAATGAGTAGGAGGCAGTTTACTCTGGGCACGCTTTTCATCCAAACGTGAAAATGCTGCCCCCTATCCACAAGAAGTTAAGAAGAAATTCTTATTTCAAATGGCGGCCTACACCGGCCAAACCCGGACGATGCTGAGCCAATTGTGCGCCGCCCTATGGGAATCCCAATCACGGCCAGTTGTGATACAGCCTGGAATCGAACCAGGGTGTCTGTAGTAACATGATAGCGCCGAAGGGGATGGCTACCGTCTTATCGGCTCTTAACCAACCATGCTATTTTGTTTGTGTTTTCACATTGTTCGTAACTTGTTTTGGACATAATGTTGCTACAACATGACCGAAAAGAGCTTCTGGACATCAGAACTCACCTCAGATTAGACAAAGAGTTTTTCTTCAATGAGTCGGACGAGAGGGATATACTATGACACCCGACCAGGCCCACATCCCCGTCATTCACTGGAGAAGGAAACTGAGATTTCGTGAGAAAAGATCAGGGTGCCTTGTGAAGATCAGGCGACGAGTGGCTAATCTGTCTTTGCCTTCCGTCCTGCTAGCTAACGTTCAATCGCTGGAAAATAAATGGGACGAACTGAAAGCACGTATATCCCACCAACGGGACATTAAAAACTGTAATATCTTATGTTTCATCAAGTCGTGGCTGAACGACGACATTAAGAACATACAGCTTGCGGGTTATACACTCTATCGGCAGGACAGAACAGCAGCCTCTGGCAAGACACGGAGCGGGGGCCTATGCATTTATGTAAACAGCAGCTGGTGCAAGATATATCCAAGGAAGTCTCGAGGTTTTGCTCGGAGGACCTGAGCCCTAGGACCATGCCTCAGGACTACCTGGCATGATGACTCCTTGCTGTCCCCAGCAAGATCTGCAGAGAAAAATGGGAGAAACTCCCCAAATACAGGTGTGCCGAGTTTGTAGCGTGGACCCCAGGAATACAGGTCATTGAGTGTGGTTTTAGTGCCAGCATCGGTCTGTATGTATGTAAGACAGCTACGAAAAAAATACATGAAAACTCTCTAGGTAGATAGTGTGGTCTACAGCTTGTCATGAGATACTCTACCTCAGGTGAGCAAAACCTCAAGACTTACTTAGATATTGTGCACCAGCTGTTGTTTACAAATACAGGTGTGCCAAGATTGTAGCGTGGACCCCAGGAAGAGAAGCTCCAGCGTTGGCAGCAGCTAATGGGAATCCTTCATAAATACAAATACTAGTTTGAATGCCAAACTGTTCGGATGCTACAGACGATTTTGTGAGAAGACAGACTTTCGTGATGTCTCATGGTCTGACAGACATCGCTGTAACTCTGTCACCTTTCACCGCAGAAGTGCGACATAAACGGATGCAGTGGATTCAGATGCATCAACCCCCAGATGTCTCTAACTTCAACTCACACGTTTTGATGGGGATTTCTGTATTATGCTAATTCGATTTTCGTGGACATCGACCTTATGGGGTAAAAAATAAATACGGAATCATCCCCTTCCTCCCCTTAGCCCAGTTTGTGTCTTCAAAACAGTCTCAGGCGCTCTACAGACGTTGCACCAAGAGAAGAAAAGAACAACTCTAGATTCCATCCTCAAACGGTTCACTCTTCCGGCAAGTTATCTTGACGTTTTATTTTTATTTTATTCCACACAAAGAGCAACCTCTGTTATGTAAATCGGGCGTGCTAATTAGCAGTTGAATAATGAAGGATGTGCAAATGAAAGTACACTGTGATGGATTCGTGCCTGTGTGTGTGTGTGTATGTGTATGTGTGTGTGTGTGTGTGTGTGTAGTCTCTCTCCAGAAGAATGAGAATGTGTGAGAGAAAGAGTCAGACAAGCTTAGGTGAGAGATGAAAGAAAGCAGACTTACAGAGAGGGGTAGAGAGATAGAGGGGAGTAGAGAGAGAGAGAGAGAGGGGAGTAGAGAGCGAGAGAGAGAGGGGAGTAGAGAGAGAGAGTGAGAGGGGAGTAGAGAGAGAGAGAGAGAGGAGTAGAGAGAGAGAGGGGGGAGTAGAGAGAGGGGGGAGTAGAGAGAGGGGGGTAGAGAGGGGGGGGGAGTAGAGAGAGGGGGGGTTGAGAGAGAGAGGGGGGAATAGAGAGAGAGGGGGGTAGAGAGAGAGGGGGGGAGTAGAGAGAGGGGGGAGTAGAGAAAGGGGGGTAGAGATAGAGAGGGGGGGAGTAGAGAGAGGGGGGGTAGAGAGAGAGGGGGGGAGTAGAGAGAGGGGGGGTAGAGAGAGAGAGGGGGGGTAGAGAGAGAGAGGGGGGGAGTAGAGAGAGGGGGGGTAGAGAGAGAGGGGGGGAGTAGAGAGAGGGGGGGTAGAGAGAGAGAGGGGGGAGTAGAGAGAGGAGGGGTGGAGTAGAGAGAGGAGGGGTAGAGAGAGAGAGGGGGGGGGGGTAGAGAGAGGGGGGGTAGAGAGAGAGGGGGGGTAGAGAGAGAGGGGGGGAGTAGAGAGAGGGGGGGTAGAGAGAGAGAGGGGGGGAGTAGAGAGAGGAGGGGTGGAGTAGAGAGAGGAGGGGTAGAGAGAGAGGGGGGGGGGGTAGAGAGAGGGGGGGGGAGTAGAGAGAGGGGGGGGAGTAGAGAGAGAGAGGGGGGGTAGATAGAGAGGGGGGGAGTAGAGAGAGGGGGGGGGAGTAGAGAGAGGGGGGGTATAGAGAGAGAGGGGGGAGTAGAGAGAGTGGGGGTAGAGAGAGGGGGGGTTGGAGAGAGACAGAGTGATAGTACGTAGGGTAGGTAACCCTGGAACAAGAGAACCTATCTAATGCAGTAAACTCAGATTGAACCTGATCTGTACTTCCGGTGAAACTAGAGGGGGACGGACGGACGCACGCACGCACGCACGCACCCACGCACGCACGCACGCACGCACGCACGCACACACACACACACACACACACACACACACGAGGTCAGTGCGGCAGCTTGGAGAGGACAGGCATTGTTTGCTGTGACTCAAGGACTCAGTAGCTAATTAAGAGAACAAGTGCCCTGCTGTCTCAACACACATCAGAAGAGGAAACTGTCCTGCCAAGGTCTCTCTCCCTCTATTCCCTCTCTCCTTTTATTACCTCCCTCCCTCCCTCACGCTCCCCCACTCTATCCACATTCCAGGGCTCTCAAAGGCTCACTCAATTACACTTACTTACAGACCATAGAGACCAATGTTGGTTAAATAAATCCAATTTCACGGAATCTCTCCTTGAACTAAACAGAGAGTATAAACCTGGGCTCTCCAACCCTGTTCCTGGAGCGCTACCCTCCTGGAGCTTTTCACTCAGTTGTAACTAACCTGATTCAGCTTATCAATTAACTCATGATTAGAATCAAGTACGCCAGATTAGGGTTGAGAGTGAAAACCTACAGGGGGATAGATCTCAAGGAACAGGGTTGGAGAGCCCTGGTATAAACACTTCATGTCATGGTTCAATACCCCAACCATATGTCCTCAACCATCCTTGACCTATACTCTAGGTCACACAAGTGTAGTACCAGACCTCCTGACTACCTGTACCAGACCACCTGACTACCTGTACCAGACCACCTGACTACCTGTACCAGACCACCTGACTACCTGTACCAGACCACCTGACTACCTGTACCAGACCACCTGACTACCTGTACCAGACCACCTGACTACCTGTACCAGACCACCTGACCACCTGTACCAGACCACCAGACCACCTGTACCAGACCTCCTGACTACCTGTACCAGACCACCTGACTACCTGTACCAGACCACCTGACTACCTGTACCAGACCACCTGACTACCTGTACCAGACCACCTGACCACCTGTACCAGACCACCTGACTACCTGTACCAGACCACCTGACTACCTGTACCAGACCACCTGTACCAGACCTCCTGACTACCTGTACCAGACCACCTGACTACCTGTACCAGACCACCTGACTACCTGTACCAGACCACCTGACTACCTGTACCAGACCACCTGACTACCTGTACCAGACCACCTGACTACCTGTACCAGACCACCTGACTACCTGTACCAGACCACCTGACTACCTGTACCAGACCACCTGACCACCTGTACCAGACCACCAGACCACCTGTACCAGACCTCCTGACTACCTGTACCAGACCACCTGACTACCTGCACCAGACCACCTGACTACCTGTACCAGACCACCTGACTACCTGTACCAGACCACCTGACTACCTGTAACAGACCACATGTACCAGACCTCCTGACTACCTGTACCAGACCACCTGACTACCTGTACCAGACCACCTGACTACCTGTACCAGACCACCTGACTACCTGTACCAGACCACCTGACTACCTGTACCAGACCACCTGACTACCTGTACCAGACCACCTGACTACCTGTACCATACCACCTGACTACCTGTACCAGACCACCTGACTACCTGTACCAGACCACCTGACTACCTGTACCAGACCACCTGACTACCTGTACCAGACCACCTGACTACCTGTACCAGACCACCTGTACCAGACCTCCTGACTACCTGTACCAGACCACCTGACTACCTGTACCAGACCACCTGACTACCTGTACCAGACCACCTGACTACCTGTACCAGACCACCTGACTACCTGTACCATACCACCTGACTACCTGTACCAGACCACCTGACTACCTGTACCAGACCACCTGACTACCTGTACCAGACCACCTGACTACCTGTACCAGACCACCTGACTACCTGTACCAGACCACCTGACTACCTGTACCAGACCTCCTGACTACCTGTACCAGACCACCTGACTACCTGTACCATACCACCTGACTACCTGTACCAGACCACCTGACTACCTGTACCAGACCACCTGACTACCTGTACCAGACCACCTGACTACCTGTACCAGACCACATGTACCATACCTCCTGACTACCTGTACCAGACCTCCTGACTACCTGTACCAGACCTCCTGACTAGCTTTACCAGACCACATGTACCATACCTCCTGACTACCTGCACCAGACCACCTGACTACCTGCACCAGACCACCTGACTACCTGTACCAGACCACCTGACTACCTGTACCAGACCACCTGACTACCTGTACCAGACCACATGTACCAGACCACCTGACTAGCTTTACCAGACCACCTGACTACCTGTACCAGACCACCTGACTACCTGTACCAGACCACCTGACTACCTGTACCAGACCACCTGACTACCTGTACCAGACCACCTGACTACCTGTACCAGACCACCTGACTACCTGTACCAGACCACCTGACTACCTGTACCAGACCACCTGACTACCTGTACCAGACCTCCTGACTACCTGTACCATACCTCCTGACTACCTGTACCAGACCTCCTGACTACCTGTACCATACCTCCTGACTACCTGTACCATACCTCCTGACTACCTGTACCAGACCTCCTGACTACCTGTACCAGACCACCTGACTACCTGTACCATACCTCCTGACTACCTGTACCAGACCACCTGACTACCTGTACCAGACCACCTGACTACCTGTACCATACCTCCTGACTAGCTTTACCAGACCACCTGACTACCTGTACCAGACCTCCTGACTACCTGTACCAGACCACCTGACTACCTGTACCATACCTCCTGACTACCTGTACCAGACCACCTGACCACCTGTACCAGACCACCTGACTACCTGTACCAGACCACCTGACTACCTGTACCAGACCACCTGACTACCTGTACCAGACCACCTGACTACCTGTACCAGACCACCTGACTACCTGTACCAGACCACCTGTACCAGACCACCTGACTACCTGTACCAGACCACCTGTACCAGACCACCTGACTACCTGTACCAGACCACCTGACTACCTGTACCAGACCAGCTGACTACCTGTACCAGACCACCTGACTACCTGTACCAGACTACCTGACTACCTGTACCAGACCACCTGACTACCTGTACCAGACCACCTGACTACCTGTACCAGACCACCTGACTACCTGTACCAGACCACCTGACTACCTGTACCAGACTACCTGACTACCTGTACCAGACCACCTGACTACCTGTACCAGACCACCTGACTACCTGTACCAGACCACCTGACTACCTGTACCAGACCTCCTGACTACCTGTACCAGACCACCTGACTACCTGTACCAGACCACCAGACCACCTGTACCAGACCACCTGACTACCTGTACCAGACCACCTGACTACCTGTACCAGACCACCTGACTACCTGTACCAGACCACCTGACTACCTGTACCAGACCACCTGACTACCTGTACCAGACCACCTGACCACCTGTACCAGACCACCAGACCAACTGTACCAGACCACCTGTACCAGACCACCTGACTACCTGTACCAGACCACCTGACCACCTGTACCAGACCACCTGACCACCTGTACCAGACCACCTGACTACCTGTACCAGACCACCTGACTACCTGTACCAGACCACCTGACTACCTGTACCAGACCACCTGACTACCTGTACCAGACCACCTGACTACCTGTACCAGAACATTATCATTTCTACACAGTTTTCATTAGTATTTAGTCACTTTAAAGTATATTGAGTTTGTCCCTCCCACCCCCCAATTTTTTTTTTAGATATTATTCAAAAACCGTGGGACGTGCTGTTTGTTTGACAGCCCTGTGCTACAGACAGGTGTAGAGAACCAGACCTCCTGACTACCTGTCAGTTGACTACCTGTCAGTGCTAGATGTGAAACAGACAAATGACTCAAGTAAAAGTGAAAGTCACCCAGTAAAATACTACTTGAGTAAAAGTCCAAAGTAAATGTAATTGCTAAAATATACTTGAGTATCTAAAGTAAAATTATAAATGATATCAAATTCCTTATATTAAGCAAACCAGACGGCACAATTATTATTATTTATTTAAATTACGGATAGCCAGTAGCACTCCAACACTCAGACATAATTTACAAATGAAACGTGTGTTTAGTGAGTCTGCCAGATTAGAGGCAGTATGGATGACCAGGCATGTTCTCTAGATAAGTGCGTGGATTGGAACATGCTAAGCATTCTAAATGTAACGAGTACTTTTGGGAGTCAGGGAAAATGTATGGAGTAAAAAGTACCTTATTTTATTTAGCAATGTAAAAGTTGTCAAAAATATAAATAGTAAACTACAGATACCCCAAAAACCGACTTAAGAACGTTACACCACTGATAAGTTGCCTCAGCGAGGAGGTGGAACACAGTCTAGAGAAAACACACACCGTATGGGATGGAAACAACACATAGAGTAACATTTCAACACTACTGCTGCAACACTGAGGGAGAGGACATTTACAGTAACATTAAAACACAACTGCTGCAGCACTGAGGGAGGGGACATTTACAGTAACATTAAAACACAACTGCTGCAACACTGAGGGAGGGGACATTTACAGTAACATTAAAACACAACTGCTGCAACACTGGGGGAGGGGACATTTTCAGTAACATTACAACACTACTTGTGCAACACTGAGGGAGAGGACATTTACAGTAATATTTCAACACTACTGCTGCAACACTAAGGGAGAGGACATTTACAGTAACATTACAACACTACTGGTGCAACACTGAGGGAGAGGACATTTACAGTAACATTTCAACACTACTGCTGCAACACTAAGGGAGAGGACATTTACAGTAACATTACAACACTACTGGTGCAACACTGAGGGAGAGGACATTTACAGTAACATTTCAACACTACTGCTGCAACACTAAGGGAGAGGACATTTACAGTAACATTACAACACTACTGCTGCAACACTAAGGGAGAGGACATTTACAGTAACATTTCAACACTACTGGTGCAGCACTAAGGGAGAGGACATTTACAGTAACATTTCAACACTACTGCTGCAACACTGAGGGAGAGGACATTTACAGTAACATTTCAACACTACTGCTGCAACACTAAGGGAGAGGACATTTACAGTAACATTACAACACTACTGCTGCAACACTAAGGGAGAGGACATTTACAGTAACATTTCAACACTACTGGTGCAGCACTAAGGGAGATGACATTTACAGTAACATTTCAACACTACTGCTGCAACACTGAGGGAGAGGACATTTACAGTAACATTTCAACACTACTGCTGCAACACTAAGGGAGAGGACATTTACAGTAACATTACAACACTACTGCTGCAACACTAAGGGAGAGGGCATTTACAGTAACATTTCAACACTACTGGTGCAGCACTAAGGGAGAGGACATTTACAGTAACATTTCAACACTACTGCTGCAACACTAAGGGAGAGGACATTTACAGTAACATTACAACACTACTGCTGCAACACTGAGGGAGAGGACATTTACAGTAACATTTCAACACTACTGGTGCAGCACTAAGGGAGAGGACATTTACAGTAACATTTCAACACTACTGCTGCAACAGTAAGGGAGAGGACATTTACAGTAACATTACAACACTACTGCTGCAACACTGAGGGAGAGGACATTTACAGTAACTTTACAACACTACTGCTGCAACACTAAGGGAGAGGACATTTACAGTGGCATTACAACACTACTGCTGCAACACTGAGGGAGGGGAGATTTACAGTAACATTAAAACACAACTGCTGCAACACTGAGGGAAAGGACATTTCAAATGGATCCTGAGCATATAGGCCAAGAGGATCTGGCTGCAATGTCAGTGTGTGGTTTGATACACACTCTCTAGGTAGGGAAGAAAACAGCAACAGTGAAGCCATTTTCAATTAGCCTCCCGCAAGGAGCACGTCTGTGACAAAGCACAGGTACACTGAAGACACGCATCTCAAGATGATCTGCAAATTCATTTCTATGTGCAGGCTAAAGCCTGCGCTGACCTTGTGTTTAGACAACCTGACAGCAGCTAGCTAGCTAGCATAGCTTGGGGATAGCTTCAGCTGGCTAGCCTATCTAGCTAGCTGATATTTCTCTGTCAAATCACAGTTATGCCAAGATGGCAAAAAAGTAAATGTCTTGAATGTGTTTCATGAGACACTCGTTCTACCTCACTACGAAAGCAGCTTGCAACTTTAACCCTCCCGAAAAGAGATCGCAGTCAGAGTGTAGTATAACTGCAGTATGTTGCAAATACTGCGTCCAAAGTAACAGATTTTTTACTGCAGTCAGAGTGTAGTATAACTGCAGTATGTTGCAAATACTGCATCCAAAGTAACAGATTTTTTACTGCAGTCAGAGTGTAGTATAACTGCAGTATGTTGCAAATACTGCGTACAAAGTAACAGATTTTTTACTGCAGTCAGAGTGTAGTATAACTGCAGTATGTTGCAAATACTGCGTCCAAAGTAACAGATTTTTTACTGCAGTCAGAGTGTAGTATAACTGCAGTATGTTGCAAATACTGCATCCAAAGTAACATTAAAGAAAAGAGTTCACAAATATAAACAGTATGAACTCCTGCAAAGAGATCGGGAGGTAATGAGGTCAAATGTGGTTTAGAGGTCAACGGAACGCAGACTGTGGGGGATAAGAAGGACACTGGACACTGGACATTCAACAAACCTGATTTGAACTGTAATGCAGTTGATTTATGACGATGACATGTGTTGGGGTTGACATCCATACAAAGATTAAACTCCGATTTTTACCTCAACCTAGCATGAAATACACATATAACCAATATCCTAAATGTAGGATCCTTTTGCTGGGGGCAATGAGGAGACTAGGGATCTTTCATCCACGCATTTCCATTGTTTTGATCAAGTTCCATTGACCTCTTTACTGCATCTATGGAAGGGAAGCTCGCCACAAGAAGCTGAGGCGGTTTCGGGACGAGCTCGATGTCACTGGTGTAGAGGAGGAGGCAGGAGGCAGTCGCAGGTTTACAACTACTGAGATTATTTAAGCACCAGAGATCAAAGCTGATTGAAACCCAAACGCTGTTGTGCTCAAAATATATCTTCATAAACAAAAAGGCCCAGGATGAACCCAAAGTGGAAAATATATCTTCATAAACAAAAAGGCCCAGGACGAACTAAAGTGGAAAATAATAAAGTATTCCAGAAAGAGTAGGTGAGATTCCTCTCAGGAAAACAAGTACCATTTACAATGACTGACAAAGACAAAAGGCAGAGGGAGTATATATATATACAGTATATATACAGTGACAGACTGGGGATTGGAACCAGGTGTGTGTAATGATGACGAGACAAGTCCGGGGTTGATGAGTGAAGGGCGTTTGCCAGCAGCAGGTTCGGCAGCAGCTAGAAGGCCGGCGACGCTGAACGCCTGAGCTGCACAGGAAGGGGAGACAAAGCGAAGGCTGGTGTGACACTCATAAAGCAAAACATAAATGAAGGGTGGAAGTGGAGATGCAGGTGGGAAAATGGTGCAGCCTTTTTACTTCATGCTATCTTGCCTGAGCTCTTACGTCGAGCGCCAGGAAACACAACTCCAACCTCTCAGAAGAGGTAAGGTCTTTTCCTTTAGCCAGTTGCTCATAATTAGCTGGCTGGCTATAGAGATCAGCCTTAAACCACTGTGAGTGGTGCGTTTTATGTGGTACAGACCAATGTTTTGGATGCGTATGACTCCCCGAAGAGCAAAAAGCCTGAATGCTCAGAATTCTGCGGCGGCCGCATCGCTGTAAATGCCATATGGCCGCTGCAGATGTCGGATTGACCATAAATCGACTTTTAATGTAGTCTTCTTTAGGAAGCTATGAGGACGAGTCAGTGAGTCGGTCACAGACGCTGTGAAGAATTTGACAAAGATTCTAATTCTAATTAGATGTCTCATCCTCTCTCCCTCCATCCAGGCCAGTGCTACTATTGTCTGTATCTCCCTCTTTCCCTCTTAACACTTTCTCATTGCATCTCACTGAAGTACAGACAATAGTCAGAGTGAAACTTCTATTGGTGAGTCGAGTCGGACACTGAATTCAACGGTGGGATTGATATCAGAAGAGAGGAGGATGAGGGGAAGTGGTTAGATGAGGTTGATATTGAAGAGAGGAGGATGAGGGAAGTGGTTAGATGAGGTTGATATTGAAGAGAGGAGGATGAGGGGAAGTGGGGACACTCTTCCTGCTCTATTTGACTGGACTGACTCTCTCTCTCTCATCATTGCTGCAGCACTGACTCTGGCTGCATACCTGGTGAGAGCAAGCAGAGTGCTGAGTCTTTCTCTAACACACACACCTGGTAAGTAAGACCAAGACAGCCAGAGTGCTGAGTCTTTCTCTAACACACACACCTGGTAAGTAAGACCAAGACAACCAGAGTGCTGAGTCTTTCTCTAACACACACACCTGGTAAGTAAGACCAAGACAACCAGAGTGCTGAGTCTTTCTCTAACACACACACCTGGTAAGTAAGACCAAGACAACCAGAGTGCTGAGTCTTTCTCTAACACACACACCTGGTAAGTAAGACCAAGACAACCAGAGTGCTGAGTCTTTCTCTAACACACACACCTGGTAAGTAAGACCAAGACAACCAGAGTGCTGAGTCTTTCTCTAACACACACACCTGCTAAGTAAGACCAAGACAACCAGAGTGCTGAGTCTTTCTCTAACACACACACCTGGTAAGTAAGACCAAGACAGCCAGAGTGCTGAGTGTGGCATGGCTCCCTCACCTTACTGGCACTGAGACCCACTGAGTCACCATCAACACACACACACACACACACACACACACACACACACACACACACACACACACACACACACACACACACACACACACACACACACACACACACACACACACACACACACACACACACAGGGACACTCACATAGACAAACACACACCATATACATACATATGATTCAGTGTACATTGTGAAGGGAGAGTAGTTGTTGACCCCCATATGTTATAACCTTGTGAGGCTGGATATAAAGCCTATGGATTCAAATTCCCCCCTGCACACACACACACACACACTTCCTCCCAACACACTTCCTCCCAACCGACAGACAGACAGTAGCAGTATTGGTTGTCCTGCCAGAGCGAAGGCTGAGGAATCAGAAGAAATCGTTGGGTGTTCTCTCGCCATGCTAGCGGTGAATAAAGACAGAGGCTAAAGATTAAAGAGATTATTCATGACAATCTGTCCTGCCCTTGGCTGCAGGGAATACACACGCACGCACTCACACACGCACGCACACACACAAAGAGAACTGTAGACACACAAACAAATACAAAACAGACAGACACACACAGAGCTGATTGGCAGAGCCAGAACAGCCTATCCAACAGCAGTCAGAGTTCAGAGGTCATTTCTTCCAGCCTAGATAAGGAGGATCAGACTGACTGGCTTGTCCAGGATAACACCCTGGCTGGGGGGGTAGCACTGAGCATTCAGCTACTACAAGACAAATGTAAAGCTGCTGAGAGACAGTTCAGAGAGACAAGGTCAAGGGTGAAACAGCTACTGTAGACAGAATAAAAAGTGTGTGTGCGTGTGTGTGTTTATGTGATCCAGCCTCCCAAGGGGCGGCTGTGAGATGGACGATGATGTCATCATCCTGTGTGTCAACAGTTTGGGTTAATGCCACGTTCACATTCTAGTCTGAACTAGGGAAACTCAAGACATTTCCGACTAGCTAACTGGTTGAACGCAGCAAGTGTAAAACTACAGCAAGTCGGAAAAGTCTGAGTTTCCTAGTTGACTAGTACGCGAAAGCTGCATTATACCCAGGGTCACGTTCAGTTGCCAAACGCTGTCGACCGTTGCCGATAGAAATACCATGAATAGAGCTCATGTGATTACTTATTCTACATGTCAGAGAGGCGTGTTGTTCTACATAGCGTATTTCTATCTGAACGTTCCAAAACATTGCATCCTTCTGACCGCGCTCCCAGAGTCCTCAGAAGACAACAACCTCATTTCCAAGGACAAGTTTCCCTTAGACCACTGATCTAAGGTCAGTAATGAGTATTGGTTCAGGCTAGGATCTGATCGAAGGTCTGTACTGCTGTTATTTACTCCAGATGGTTCAGGCTAGGATCTGATCGAAGGTCTGTACTGCTGTTATTTACTCCAGATGGTTCAGGCTAGGATCTGATCGAAGGTCTGTACTGCTGTTATTTACTCCAGATGGTTCAGGCTAAGATCTGATCGAAGGTCTGTACTGTTGTTATTTACTCCAGATGGTTCAGGCTAGGATCTGGGGAAGGTAAGCTGATCCTAGGACTGTTCTAAAGGAAAAGTTCCACCCAGAATGCACTGTAAAGAGCAGACGGAAGAAGAAAAACACAGAATAGTGTTACTCGGCTGTCTCCAATGATACTGTACCTTTACCACTGATCTTCCTAGTGTTGTGTAAAGTGTGTGTGAATGAGTATTGTTGTGTACAGTGTGTGTGTGAACGAGTATTAGTGTGTACAGTGTGTACAGTGTGTGTGAATGAGTATTGTTGTGTACAGTGTGTGTGTGTGTGTGTGTGTGTGTGTGTGTGTGTGTGTGTGTGTGTGTGTGTGTGTGTGTGTGTGTGTGTGTGTGTGTGTGTGTGTGTGAACGAGTATTGTTGTGTACAGTGTGTGTGAATGAGTCTCGTTGTGTACAGTGTGTGTGTGTGTGTGTGTGTATGTGTGTGTGTGTGTGTGTGTGTGTGTGTGTGTGTGTGTGTGTGTGTGTGTGTGTGTGTGTGTGTGTGTGTGTGAACGAGTATTGTTGTGTACAGTGTGTGTGAATGAGTATTGTTGTGTACAGTGTGTGTGAATGAGTATTGGTGTGTACAGTGTGTGTGAACATGTAATGGAAGTCAAATAACCATTTAATGGACAAAGTTTTTGAAAAATACAGCATTTGAACGTCCCTTCATCTCATACAGTAATCATCCTGGAGGTACAGAATGGCCGGGCCCAACATGGCCTCCACAAGGTGCTGCCGTGTGACAGGCGTAGTCAGACCCCCCCCACACACACACACACACACTCTCCCACGGCAACGTTCCAGAGGGCTCCTCTGACTGCAAGTCATTAAAGTTGGAAAGCCGGAACGACAAACTCTCCCCGCACGGCACATTCCCAACTCCACCCGCCCGCCCTCCTCCCCTCTGCTGAGCTGGCGCCGGGAAACACATTAGGGACAAGATTAAGACCTTCAAAAAAGAGAGGAAGGGAGGGATGGAGGGGAGTTCTCAGAAAGATGAGAAGAGAGGGATGGGGACTAAAATGCTTGGCGAGGGAGATTCAGTGGCCCAAAACTGGTTACATCATCATAAGTCAGAGGATGAATCTGTAATCATAGAAAAGATGAGGGGAGGACGGGGAAAGGAGGGATGAGAGAGAGAGAGGAGAGAGTAGAGAGAGAGAGAGGGAGAGGAGAGTAGAGAGAGGAGAGAGTGTGGAGAGAGAGAGGGAGAGGAGAGTAGAGAGAGGAGAGAGTGTGGAGAGAGAGAGGGAGAGGAGAGTAGAGAGAGGAGAGAGTGTGGAGAGAGAGAGGGAGAGGAGAGTAGAGAGAGGAGAGAGTGTGGAGAGAGAGAGGGAGAGGAGAGTAGAGAGAGGAGAGAGTGTGGAGAGAGAGAGGGAGAGTAGAGTAGAGAGAGGAGAGAGTGTGGAGAGAGAGAGAGGAGAGAGTGTGGAGAGAGAGAGGGAGAGGAGAGTAGAGAGAGGAGAGAGTGTGGAGAGAGAGAGGGAGAGGAGAGTAGAGAGAGGAGAGAGTGTGGAGAGAGAGAGGGAGAGGAGAGTAGAGAGAGGAGAGAGTGTGGAGAGAGAGAGGGAGAGGAGAGTAGAGAGAGGAGAGAGTGTGGAGAGAGAGAGGGAGAGGAGAGTAGAGAGAGGAGAGAGTGTGGAGAGAGAGAGGGAGAGTAGAGTAGAGAGAGGAGAGAGTGTGGAGAGAGAGAGAGGAGAGAGGGGGGAGAGAGAGAGGGAGAGGAGAGTAGAGAGAGGAGAGAGTGTGGAGAGAGAGAGGGAGAGGAGAGTAGAGAGAGGAGAGAGTGTGGAGAGAGAGAGGGAGAGGAGAGTAGAGAGAGGAGAGAGTGTGGAGAGAGAGAGGGAGAGGAGAGTAGAGAGAGGAGAGAGTGTGGAGAGAGAGAGGGAGAGGAGAGTAGAGAGAGGAGAGAGTGTGGAGAGAGAGAGGGAGAGGAGAGTAGAGAGAGGAGAGAGTGTGGAGAGAGAGAGGGAGAGGAGAGTAGAGAGAGGAGAGAGTGTGGAGAGAGAGAGAGGAGAGAGTGTGGAGAGAGAGAGGGAGAGGAGAGTAGAGAGAGGAGAGAGTGTGGAGAGAGAGAGGGAGAGGAGAGTAGAGAGAGGAGAGAGTGTGGAGAGAGAGAGGGAGAGGAGAGTAGAGAGAGGAGAGAGTGTGGAGAGAGAGAGGGAGAGGAGAGTAGAGAGAGGAGAGAGTGTGGAGAGAGAGAGGGAGAGGAGAGTAGAGAGAGGAGAGAGTGTGGAGAGAGAGAGGGAGAGTAGAGTAGAGAGAGGAGAGAGTGTGGAGAGAGAGAGAGGAGAGAGTGTGGAGAGAGAGAGGGAGAGGAGAGTAGAGAGAGGAGAGAGTGTGGAGAGAGAGAGGGAGAGGAGAGTAGAGAGAGGAGAGAGTGTGGAGAGAGAGAGGGAGAGGAGAGTAGAGAGAGGAGAGAGTGTGGAGAGAGAGAGGGAGAGGAGAGTAGAGAGAGGAGAGAGTGTGGAGAGAGAGAGGGAGAGGAGAGTAGAGAGAGGAGAGAGTGTGGAGAGAGAGAGGGAGAGGAGAGTAGAGAGAGGAGAGAGTGTGGAGAGAGAGAGGGAGAGGAGAGTAGAGAGAGGAGAGAGTGTGGAGAGAGAGAGGGAGATGAGAGAGAGAGAGAGGCAGAGGGGGTGGGGGGTAGAGAGAGAGGCAGAAAGGGTGGAGGTAGAGAGAGAGGCAGAGGGGGGGGGGGTAGAGCGAGAGAGAGGCATAGAGGGGGTGGTGGGTAGAGAGAGAGAGGGAGAGGAGAGTAGAGAGAGGAGAGAGTGTGGAGAGAGAGAGGGAGAGGAGAGTAGAGAGAGGAAAGAGTGTGGAGAGAGAGAGGGAGAGGAGAGTAGAGAGAGGAGAGAGTGTGGAGAGAGAGAGGGAGAGGAGAGTAGAGAGAGGAGAGAGTGTGGAGAGAGAGAGGGAGAGTAGAGTAGAGAGAGGAGAGAGTGTGGAGAGAGAGAGAGGAGAGAGTGTGGAGAGAGAGAGGGAGAGGAGAGTAGAGAGAGGAGAGAGTGTGGAGAGAGAGAGGGAGAGGAGAGTAGAGAGAGGAGAGAGTGTGGAGAGAGAGAGGGAGAGGAGAGTAGAGAGAGGAGAGAGTGTGGAGAGAGAGAGGGAGAGGAGAGTAGAGAGAGGAGAGAGTGTGGAGAGAGAGAGGGAGAGGAGAGTAGAGAGAGGAGAGAGTGTGGAGAGAGAGAGAGGGAGAGGAGAGGAGAGAGAGGAGAGAGGGTGGAGAGAGAGAGGGAGAGGAGAGAGAGAGAGAGGCAGAGGGGGTGGGGGGTAGAGAGAGAGGCAGAAAGGGTGGAGGTAGAGAGAGAGGCAGAGGGGGGGGGGGTAGAGCGAGAGAGAGGCATAGAGGGGGTGGTGGGTAGAGAGAGAGAGGCAGAGAGGGGGTGGGGGAGAGAGAGAGAGGCAGAGAGGGGGTGGGGGGTAGAGAGAGAGAGAGAGAGGCAGAGAGGGGGTGGGGGGTAGAGAGAGAGAGGCAGAGGGGGTGGGGGTAGAGAGAGAGAGGCAGAGGGGTAGAGAGAGAGAGAGAGAGAGAGAGAGAGAGAGAGAGAGAGAGAGAGAGAGAGAGAGAGACAGAGAGAGAGAGAGAGACAGAGGGGGGTAGAGAGAGAGAGGCAGAGGGGGTGGGGGGTAGAGAGGCAGAGGGGGTGGGGGGTAGAGAGAGGCAGAGGGGGGGTGGGAGTTAGAGAGAGAGAGAGGCAGAGGTGTGGGAGGTAGAGAGCGAGAAAGGTAGAGGGGGGTGGGGGGTAGAGAGAGAGAGAGGCAGAGGGGGTAAATCATGGAAGAAATTATGGGAGAAAGGGAAGACAGGAGGGAAGAGGAGGAGTCCTGAATAGGGCTGTAGCGGTGACCGTATGACCGCCACACCGGCAGTCACGAGTCATGAAGGCAGTCAAATTCCACGTGACCGTTTAGTCATGGTAATTAGGCTTCTCCAAGCTCTGATGCTGCTGATGATCATTAGTAGCCTACCAAACTTGCTAACTGACTCGTACTCAGCACTCTATTGTCCCTCTAATCACTCTGACATCAATGCAAATGTAATCAAAAATCTAATCAAACACTTCATGAGAGCCCATGAGCTCATGTTGCGCAACATTTCTATAGGCTATGCAATTGCAGGAGAAAACAGAGTGATGGCCTCTACTAAAAAGAGGAGGATCCCATCAGCTGTCTATAGGCTAGGCCTACTATATTTATTTCTTCACTTTCCTAATATTAAGCACTTTGCTTATATTTACCTATGGCCTACCTGGCTGGCATGAAAATGAACTACGGGAAAAGCGTCCTCCATTCGCTATTTGTATTTTTTCCCGCTGCCCCGGTTTCAAGACAGGTGCATGATAATGGTCCTTTCTAAATCCAAAGAAATGTCACACATATATTATTTAGTATATGTAAGGACAAGATTCAATCTAGAATAGTCTGATGGGTGACAATATTAGCTTGTGAATTATATATTATTACTTGTGAATTTATTTTATTTACCAGGCAAGTTTTCACTTTTGAGAACGGTGTTTTCCGCTAATGTAACATTCACCCTTATAGCTAACTGCTGTGTGCGCATTGCTGCACTTATAATGTGAAGAAATAGCCTAATAGTTTATCAACATTTTAAGCTAAACGTTCTTATCTGTTGCGTCAGCCACATTGCTTACATTTTTTGTTGTTGATGCTATTGGTTGTATTAATTTGGGATCTATTGTATCCCACAACAGTCCCAGACTATGTTTGGAATATTTATTTCTCGCACAGAATAGGTCAACTTTTGTACTATGGGGGATAGTAGATTGACATAGTGCTTTTGTTGTTCGTTAGACATACATATCTTGTTGGCTGATTTCAAGTAAATGTGGACCGTTCTTCATGTATCCTCGGAATGGGATAAGGACGTGCGCAGTTGCGTCCCCGATATGTCTGTCTACACTTGTAGCCTGTGAGAAAGACCCGATCACGTGATGGAGAGCCATGTGAGTGAGAGGTGCTTTGGAGCACGCAGCCGGAAGAAGGGAAGTATAATTATTATATTCAGCCCAAGGGCACAACGGCAACTGGCCGCAAAAGGGAAGAATTGTTTTAGGGGGCATTATGGCCACAAAAAAGGGGATGCAGCCGGGAAATTCGAGGCATTATCAAGTGCTTGTCAAATTGTGAATGAGAGACTGATGAAGTGTGTACAGCCTGCGCAAAAAAACAAAGCAGAGCTCATTACTTTCATGCAACGTTTTTCAAGTCATCATTAGTCTCATCATGCAGCCCATCGTTTGTAGAACAACTAAATTTACATTAATAACTAAATTAAGCACATAGGAGTACCTATTTCTTTGTTAACCGCTCAACACAGATTACCGAATGTGTTCACTCCCTCAAATCGTTTGGAGAAAATATCCTTTATATTTTATTCAGCTTTGTTCAATTGTATTCTTCATACTATAAAATAATATAAAATAATGGCACGGAATTGTAAGCAAATCTTGTCTGCCGTGTGAGCAATGAACTAGTGTAGCCCACAGCCATATGGCATAGCCAAATCAGGGCCTAACATAAGGACAACAATAAGGACAAGAGTATGCTGTTCTGTCCTTCTGAACCAGACTACATTTTCTTCATTTCATGCTTCTTTAGAGCTGTCTAATATAAATAATGGATTTATTGTGAAGCTGTAGGCTATATTACATGGATTTATTAGACTTTTTAAAATGTAGGTGTTCCAAAGGTCTGCATCAGTGGCTTGTAGGCTATGTGTGGAAGCCAGGAGATGCTAAATGTGTTTATGTTAATTAACGGTCAATTACCGTGAGACCGACGGTTATTTGGTTGACAGACAAGGAGGCTGGTGAGTAGTAAACCACTGAGAAGAACACAGTGTGTCATAAATGAAGAAAACATCCTGTCATGTTGAACATCTGTTTTTCACAGCAAGTAACAGACCCCTAGTCTCTCTCCCCTAGTCTCTCTCCCCTAGTCTCTCTCCCCTAGTCTCTCTCCCCTAGTCTCTCTCCCCTAGTCTCTCCCTACCCCTAGTCTCTCTCTCCGCTGAGCTCAGTCTCTAGCCTTCTCTCCCTCGCTCCCTACCCCTAGTCTCTCTCTCCGCTGAGCTCAGTCTCTAGCCTTCTCTCCCTCGCTCCCTACCCCTAGTCTCTCTCTCCGCTGAGCTCAGTCTCTAGCCTTCTCTCCCTCGCTCCCTACCCCTAGTCTCTCTCTCCGCTGAGCTCAGTCTCTAGCCTTCTCTCCCTCGCTCCCTACCCCTAGTCTCTCTCTCCGCTGAGCTCAGTCTCTAGCCTTCTCTCCCTCGCTCCCTACCCCTAGTCTCTCTCTCCGCTGAGCTCAGTCTCTAGCCTTCTCTCCCTCGCTCCCTACCCCTAGTCTCTCTCTCCGCTGAGCTCAGTCTCTAGCCTTCTCTCCCTCGCTCCCTACCCCTAGTCTCTCTCTCCGCTGAGCTCAGTCTCTAGTCTCTCTCTCCCTCGCTCCCTACCCCTAGTCTCTCTCTCCGCTGAGCTCAGTCTCTAGCCTTCTCTCCCTCGCTCCCTACCCCTAGTCTCTCTCTCCGCTGAGCTCAGTCTCTAGTCTCTCTCTCCCTCGCTCCCTACCCCTAGTCTCTCTCTCCGCTGAGCTCAGTCTCTAGCCTTCTCTCCCTCGCTCCCTACCCCTAGTCTCTCTCTCCGCTGAGCTCAGTCTCTAGCCTTCTCTCCCTCGCTCCCTACCCCTAGTCTCTCTCTCCGCTGAGCTCAGTCTCTAGTCTCTCTCTCCCTCGCTCCCTACCCCTAGTCTCTCTCTCCGCTGAGCTCAGTCTCTAGCCTTCTCTCCCTCGCTCCCTACCCCTAGTCTCTCTCTCCGCTGAGCTCAGTCTCTAGCCTTCTCTCCCTCGCTCCCTACCCCTAGTCTCTCTCTCCGCTGAGCTCAGTCTCTAGCCTTCTCTCCCTCGCTCCCTACCCCTAGTCTCTCTCTCCGCTGAGCTCAGTCTCTAGCCTTCTCTCCCTCGCTCCCTACCCCTAGTCTCTCTCTCCGCTGAGCTCAGTCTCTAGCCTTCTCTCCCCCGCTCCCTACCCCTAGTCTCTCTCTCCGCTGAGCTCAGTCTCTAGCCTTCTCTCCCTCGCTCCCTACCCCTAGTCTCTCTCTCCGCTGAGCTCAGTCTCTAGCCTTCTCTCCCTCGCTCCCTACCCCTAGTCTCTCTCTCCGCTGAGCTCAGTCTCTAGCCTTCTCTCCCTCGCTCCCTACCCCTAGTCTCTCTCTCCGCTGAGCTCAGTCTCTAGCCTTCTCTCCCTCGCTCCCTACCCCTAGTCTCTCTCTCCGCTGAGCTCAGTCTCTAGCCTTCTCTCCCTCGCTCCCTACCCCTAGTCTCTCTCTCCGCTGAGCTCAGTCTCTAGCCTTCTCTCCCTCGCTCCCTACCCCTAGTCTCTCTCTCCGCTGAGCTCAGTCTCTAGCCTTCTCTCCCTCGCTCCCTACCCCTAGTCTCTCTCTCCGCTGAGCTCAGTCTCTAGCCTTCTCTCCCTCGCTCCCTACCCCTAGTCTCTCTCTCCGCTGAGCTCAGTCTCTAGCCTTCTCTCCCTCGCTCCCTACCCCTAGTCTCTCTCTCCGCTGAGCTCAGTCTCTAGCCTTCTCTCCCTCGCTCCCTACCCCTAGTCTCTCTCTCCGCTGAGCTCAGTCTCTAGCCTTCTCTCCCTCGCTCCCTACCCCTAGTCTCTCTCTCCGCTGAGCTCAGTCTCTAGCCTTCTCTCCCTCGCTCCCTACCCCTAGTCTCTCTCTCCGCTGAGCTCAGTCTCTAGCCTTCTCTCCCTCGCTCCCTACCCCTAGTCTCTCTCTCCGCTGAGCTCAGTCTCTAGCCTTCTCTCCCTCGCTCCCTACCCCTAGTCTCTCTCTCCGCTGAGCTCAGTCTCTAGCCTTCTCTCCCTCGCTCCCTACCCCTAGTCTCTCTCTCCGCTGAGCTCAGTCTCTAGCCTTCTCTCCCTCGCTCCCTACCCCTAGTCTCTCTCTCCGCTGAGCTCAGTCTCTAGCCTTCTCTCCCTCGCTCCCTACCCCTAGTCTCTCTCTCCGCTGAGCTCAGTCTCTCGCCTTCTCTCCCTCGCTCCCTACCCCTCTCTCTCTCTCCGCTGAGCTCAGTCTCTAGCCTTCTCTCCCTCGCTCCCTACCCCTAGTCTCTCTCTCCGCTGAGCTCAGTCTCTAGCCTTCTCTCCATCGCTCCCTACCCCTAGTCTCTCTCTCCGCTGAGCTCAGTCTCTAGCCTTCTCTCCCTCGCTCCCTACCCCTAGTCTCTCTCTCCGCTGAGCTCAGTCTCTAGCCTTCTCTCCCTCGCTCCCTACCCCTAGTCTCTCTCTCCGCTGAGCTCAGTCTCTAGCCTTCTCTCCCTCGCTCCCTACCCCTAGTCTCTCTCTCCGCTGAGCTCAGTCTCTAGCCTTCTCTCCCTCGCTCCCTACCCCTAGTCTCTCTCTCCGCTGAGCTCAGTCTCTAGCCTTCTCTCCCTCGCTCCCTACCCCTAGTCTCTCTCTCCGCTGAGCTCAGTCTCTAGCCTTCTCTCCCTCGCTCCCTACCCCTAGTCTCTCTCTCCGCTGAGCTCAGTCTCTAGCCTTCTCTCCCTCGCTCCCTACCCCTAGTCTCTCTCTCCGCTGAGCTCAGTCTCTAGCCTTCTCTCCCTCGCTCCCTACCCCTAGTCTCTCTCTCCGCTGAGCTCAGTCTCTAGCCTTCTCTCCCTCGCTCCCTACCCCTAGTCTCTCTCTCCGCTGAGCTCAGTCTCTAGCCTTCTCTCCCTCGCTCCCTACCCCTCTCTCTCTCTCCGCTGAGCTCAGTCTCTAGCCTTCTCTCCCTCGCTCCCTACCCCTAGTCTCTCTCTCCGCTGAGCTCAGTCTCTCGCCTTCTCTCCCTCGCTCCCTACCCCTCTCTCTCTCTCCGCTGAGCTCAGTCTCTAGCCTTCTCTCCCTCGCTCCCTACCCCTAGTCTCTCTCTCTCTCCGCTGAGCTCAGTCTCTAGCCTTCTCTCCCTCGCTCCCTACCCCTAGTCTCTCTCTCCGCTGAGCTCAGTCTCTAGCCTTCTCTCCCTCGCTCCCTACCCCTCTCTCTCTCTCCGCTGAGCTCAGTCTCTAGCCTTCTCTCCCTCGCTCCCTACCCCTCTCTCTCTCTCCGCTGAGCTCAGTCTCTAGCCTTCTCTCCCTCGCTCCCTACCCCTCTCTCTCTCTCCGCTGAGCTCAGTCTCTAGCCTTCTCTCCCTCGCTCCCTACCCCTCTCTCTCTCTCTCTCCGCTGAGCTCAGTCTCTAGCCTTCTCTCCCTCGCTCCCTACCCCTAGTCTCTCTCTCCGCTGAGCTCAGTCTCTAGCCTTCTCTCCCTCGCTCCCTACCCCTAGTCTCTCTCTCCGCTGAGCTCAGTCTCTAGCCTTCTCTCCCTCGCTCCCTACCCCTCTCGCTCTCTCTCTCCGCTGAGCTCAGTCTCTAGCCTTCTCTCCCTCGCTCCCTACCCCTCTCTCTCTCTCTCTCCGCTGAGCTCAGTCTCTAGCCTTCTCTCCCTCGCTCCCTACCCCTCTCGCTCTCTCTCTCTCCCAACTTCCCTCTCTCTCCCCACCTCTCGCTCTCCTTTTTTCCCTCTCTCTATACCCCTCACTCGCCCTACCTCCCTGTCTCCCTCTCTCCTTCTCTCCCCATCTCTCCCTCCTTCTCTCCCTATTTTCAAATGTCATATTATAGCTATATACAGTGTTGTAACGATGTGCAAATAGTTATAGTGGGAAACATTGCCAAAGCAAGTGAAATAGATAATAAACAAAAGTGAAATAAACAATATTAAATAAACATTACACTCACAAATGTTCCAAAATAATGAAAACGTCATATTGTGTCTATATACAGTGTTGTAACGATGTGCAAATAGTTAAAGTACAAAAGGGAAAATAAATAAACATAATTATGGTTTATATTTACAATGGTGTTTGTTCATCACTGGTTGCCCTTTTCTTGTGGCAACAGGTCACACAACTTGCTGCTGTAATGGCATACTGTGGAATTTCACCCAATAGATATGAGAGTTTATCAAAATTGGGTTTGTTTTCAAATTCTTTGTGGATCTGTGTAATCTGAGGGAAATATGTGTCTCTAATATGGTCATACATTTGGCAGGAGGTTAGGAAGTGAAGCTCAGTATCCACCTCATTTTGTGCACATAGCCTGTCTTCTCTTGAGAGCCAGGTCTGTCTACAGCGGCCTTTCTCAATAGCAAGGCTATGCTCACTGAGTATGTACATAGTCAAAGATTTCCTTAAGTTTGGGTCAGTCACAGTGGTCAGGTATTCTGCCACTGTGTACTCTCTGTTTAGGGCCAAATAGCATTCTAGTTTGCTCTGTTTTTTTGTAGGTTCTTGCAATGTGTGAAGTAATTATCTTATTGTTTTCTCATGATTTGGTTGGGTCTAATTGGCTCTGTCCGGTCTGGTTGTATTTTTGAACAGAGCCCCAGGACCAGCTTGCTTAGTGGACTCTTCTCCAGGTTATGGAAGGTTTGGGAATCACTTCCTTTTAGGTGGTTGTAGAATTTAAATGTTATTTTCTGGATTTTGATAAATAGCAGGTATCGGCCTAATTCTGCTCTGCGTGCATTATTTGGTGTTTTACGTTGTACACGGAGGATATTTTTGCAGAATTCTGCATGCAGTCTCAATTTGGTGTTTGTCCCATTTTGTGAATTCTTGGTTGGTGAGCGGACCCCAGACCTCACAACCATAAAGGGCAATGGGTTCTATAACTGATTTATTTTTTGCCAGATACTAATTGGAAAGTCAAATGTTATGTTCCTTTTGATGGCATAGAAGGCCCTTCTTGTCTCTCAGATCGTTCACAGCTTTGTGGAAGTTACCTGTGGCGCTGATGTTAAGGCCGAGGTATGTATAGTTTTTTGTGTGCTCTAGGACAACGGTGTCTAGATGGAATTTGTATTTGCGGTCCTGGCAACTGGACTTTTTTTGGAACACCATTATTTTGGTCTTACTGAGATTCACAGTCAGGGCCCAAGTGACAGAATCTGTGCAGAATATCTAGGTGCTGCTGTAGGCCCTCCTTGGTTGGGGACAGAAGCACCAGATCATCAGTAAACAGTAGACATTTGACTTCAGATTCTAGTAGGGTGAGGCTGGGTGCTGCAGACTATTCTAGTAGGGTGAGGTCGGGTGCTGCAGACTATTCTAGTAGGGTGAGGCCGGGTGCTGCAGACTATTCTAGTAGGGTGAGGCCGGGTGCTGCAGACTATTCTAGTAGGGTGAGAACGGGCGCTGCAGACTATTCTAGTAGGGTGAGAATGGGTGCTGCAGACTATTCTAGTAGGGTGAGGTCGGGTGCTGCAGACTATTCTAGTAGGGTGAGGCTGGGTGCTGCAGACTATTCTAGTAGGGTCAGGTCGGGTGCTGCAGACTATTCTAGTAGGGTGAGGCCGGGTGCTGCAGACTATTCTAGTAGGGTGAGGCTGGGTGCTGTAGACTATTCTAGTAGGGTGAGGCTGGGTGCTGTAGACTATTCTAGTAGGGTGAGGCCGGGTGCTGTAGACTATTCTAGTAGGGTGAGGTCGGGTGCTGCAGACTATTCTAGTAGGGTGAGGCTGGGTGCTGTAGACTATTCTAGTAGGGTGAGGCCGGGTGCTGGAGACTATTCTAGTAGGGTGAGGTCGGGTGCTGCAGACTATTCTAGAGGCCTCACTAATTCATTGATATATATGTTGAAGAGGGTGGGGCTTAAGCTGCATCCTTGTCTCACCCCACGGCCCTGTGGGAAGAAATGTGTGTGTTCTTTTCCAATTTTAACTGCACACTTGTTGTTTGTGTACAAGGATTTATAATGTCGTATGTTTTTCCCCAAACACTGCTTTCCATCAATCTGTATAGCAGACCCTCATGCCAAATTGAGTCAAAAGCTTTTTTGAAATCAACAAACCATGAGAAGACTTTGCCTTTGTTTTGGTTTATTTGTTTGTCAATTAGGGTGTGCAGGGTGAATACGTGGTCTGTCGTACGGTAATTTGGTAAAAAGCCAATTTGACATTTGCTCAGTACATTGTTTTCACTGAGGAAATGTACGAGTCTGCTGTTAATGATAATGCAGAGAATTTTCCCAAGGTTGCTGTTGGCGCATGTCCCCCGGTAGTTATTGGGGTCAAATGTGTCTCCACTTTTGTGGATTGGGAAAGATGCCAGAGCTGAGGATGATGTTAACGAGTTTAAGTATAGCCAATTGGAATTTGTGGTCTGTATATTCTATAATTTCATTCTGGATACCATCAACACTCTGTAATATGGTGCTATGTAACTTGATTATGAGCTAATGACTCCAAGAGATAGGGGGAAGCAAGGGATAGAGAGAAAATTAGAGAAAAGGAGAGAGAGTGTGACAGGGGGAGAAGATGAGAAGATGAGTCAAGAGTTGTGAGGACAGAGGGAGAGAGAGAGGGAGGGGGGGTACGAGAGAGAGAGAGAGAGAGAGAGAGAGAGAGAGAGAGAGAGAGAGAGAGGGTATGAGAGAGAGAGAGAGGGGAGGGGGACGAGAGAGAGAGAGAGAGAGAGAGAGAGAGAGAGAGAGAGAGAGAGAGAGAGGGAGGGGAGTACGAGAGAGAGAGAGAGGGGGAGGGGGGTACGAGAGAGAGAGAGAGAGGGAGGGGGTACACGAGAGAGAGAGAGCAAGGGAGGGAGGGAGGGAGGGGGAGTACGAGAGAGAGAGCGAGAGAGAGAGAGGGGGGGTACGAGAGAGATAGCGAGAGAGGGAGGTACGAGAGAGGGAGGGAGGGAGGGAGGGTACGAGAGAGAGAGGGGAGGTGGAGAGAAGAGATGGACTGATGGGAAAAGAGGGAAGGAGAGTACTGTCAGGAGCTCTGCCGTTTCTGAGGGCCCCCTACTCTGCTCTCACAGGAGACAGAACTGGTTTGCACGCACACGCACACAAGCAGGACACACAGAGTGACTAGAGAGACAGTGACAATAGAAGGTAGCGGGGGGAGATAAAGAGAAGAGGTAAGGTAGTAGAAGGTTGAGAAAAATAAAAAGTGGGAAAGACGGGAGCGAGTGGCGGGTGGAGACAGGGAGGGAGCGAGGGGGGGGTGGAGGCAGGGAGGGAGCGAGTGGGGGGTGGAGGCAGGGAGGGAGTGATGGAGGGAGTGATGGAGGGAGAGAAAGCAGGGAGTAAGATCTAAGCCTAACTAAATCTGACATCACTGGTAAGAAACGCCAGCCATATACCCTAGCTCATTACATGGGGGTAAAAACGTTCAACCGAACAGACACTCTGCTCCCCCGAACATCAAATAGTCATCAAGCTAGCTAGCACATCACATTAGCACAAGCTCCTATTAAAGCTAGCACATCACATTAGCACAAGCTCCTATTAAAGCTAGCACATCACATCAGCACAAGCTCCTATTAAAGCTAGCAGACAGTAAGTGAAACAGGGCAACATGATTTAACCTAAGCTAAAAGCTATCTCTTGTCTCAGGAACTCGAGTTCTGTCATCTTAGGGGATGCTGTTGACTGCTGCTAACCAAAACAGACACTTACATCATGAGGTGTATTGGTGTCAGTGTTTTCCACAAGCCCATGGAGTAGCCAGCCAATAGAAAAGCAGCCAGCCAGGATCCCCGAGCCGAGGGGGAAGCTCTATTTTGGCCTCCAGTACATTCTAATGCCTTGTTTCAATCCAAAATACTTTACTACTTTATTGAATTTAACTCTCAGATTGGGATTTTTTTTGTCGTATTGTGTTTACAATTTAAATGACTAAAACATTGATGAATTCAGTGTATTGTTTGTTTTTGGGGGATATCGTCTAGGCCAGGGTTCCACAACTGGCAAGGCAAAATTGTTTTATTTGGCTACTGTAGCACCAAGTCTTCTGTTGATTTAAAAAATATCTATTTTCATTGTTGGAAATAAAAGACTATAAAAACACCAGGAAATCAGCTCCAAGTGATTTTAGTTTGGGGAATCAGTTCCCAAGTATTCCCAAGCATTACAGAGACATGATCATGTACAAATGTAAGCAAGGTTCAACTTATTATGTGTTAGTTCAATATTATTGTAACGGGTGTTCTCCTCCTCTTCATCCGAAGAGGAGGAGCAGGGATTCGACCAAAATGCAGCGTTGTGATTTGACATGATATTTATTAAACAAGGAACGAAAACGAACTTCACTTGAATAACTAACAAAATAACAAAACGGAGTAGACAGACCTGGACATGCGAACTTACATAAAACGAAGAACTCACGAACAGGAAAAATGACTACACAAAAGAACGAACGGACAAACAAACCAAAACAGTCCCGTGTGGCGCGACAAACACAGACACAGGAGACAACCACCCACAACAAACAATGTGAAACCACCTACCTTAATATGGCTCTCAATCAGAGGAAACGTAAACCACCTGCTTCTAATTGAGAACCATATCAGGTCACCCATTAACCAACATAGAAACACATAACATAGACTGCCCACCCAAACTCACGCCCTGACCGACTAACACATACAAAAATAACAGAAAACAGGTCAGGAACGTGACAATTATATCCGTGTGGGCTTCTGCGGTCAATTTGCAGTCTACAAATGATTTGTAATGATGTTCCGAACCTCTGACCATCTGCTGAAGATAAAATGGGTCCGTGGCTGAATCTAGTTGGTGATCCCTGGTCTAGGACTATTTTATAATTAAGACAACAAACCTTGTCTTCTCTTCAGATTTGTCTTATTTACAGTTTTACTGCAAGATATGAATCGCCACAGAGATGTTTGTTCTTCTAGTGACTGGGTGTATTGATAACACAATCCAAAGACTAATTCATAACTTCACCATGCTCAAAGACTAATTCATAACTTCACCATGCTCAAAGACTAATTCATAACTTCACCATGCTCAAAGACTAATTCATAACTTCACCATGCTCAAAGACTAATTCATAACTTCACCATGCTCAAAGACTAATTTCATAACTTCACCATGCTCAAAGACTAATTCATAACTTCACCATGCTCAAAGACTAATTCATAACTTCACCATGCTCAAAGACTAATTCATAACTTCACCATGCTCAAAGACTAATTCATAACTTCACCATGCTCAAAGACTAATTCATAACTTCACCATGCTCAAAGACTAATTCATAACTTCACCATGCTCAAAGACTAATTCATAACTTCACCATGCTCAAAGACTCATTCATAACTTCACCATGCTCAAAGACTCATTCATAACTTCACCATGCTCAAAGACTAATTCATAACTTCACCATGCTCAAAGACTAATTCATAACTTCACCATGCTCAAAGACTAATTCATAACTTCACCATGCTCAAAGACTAATTTCATAACTTCACCATGCTCAAAGACTAATTCATAACTTCACCATGCTCAAAGACTAATTCATAACTTCACCATGCTCAAAGACTAATTCATAACTTCACCATGCTCAAAGACTAATTCATAACTTCACCATGCTCAAAGACTAATTCATAACTTCACCATGCTCAAAGACTAATTCATAACTTCACCATGCTCAAAGACTAATTCATAACTTCACCATGCTCAAAGGAATAGTCAATATCATTTTTTTTATTTTACCCATCTACCAATAGGTGCCCTTCTTTGCGAGGCATAAGCAAAACTTCCCTAGTTTTTGTGGACCTTACAGATAATTGTATGTGCTCTCTCCCTCAGTCTGACTGCAACCACAGTGTACACAGCACACAACACACTCAGGTACCGGGAGGCGGGACAGACCACACTGTCAAACAAGCAGTGTCTCCCTGTCATCGCTCACTTTGTGACTGACAGGCACCTAACCTATCAATAGATTGCTAAAACATGTATGTCGTTCATTCTAGTAGGAGAGGGCTCGGCTGACTTATCTAACTTGTGAATTGTACAAAAGTAGCTTAGTTCATTTAAGTGGAAAAAGTACCCGGCTGAAAATGAGTGCGTAACTGGCTGTATAGGCGACAGCTGGCTCTAGTGAAAAACACTGGGTGTAAGATTGTGTGTGTGTGTGTGTGTGTGTGTGTGTGTGTGTGTGTGTGTGTGTGTGTGTGTGTGTGTGTGTGTGTGTGTGTGTGTGTGTGTGTGTGTGTGTGTGTGTGTGTGTGTTGGACTGCAGGCTCAGATACTGTGTGTGATGTGTTTAATCTGAACTCTGGCAACACCCAGCAAAGGACAGGATCTGGCAACAACCAGTAAAGGACAGGATCTGGCAACAACCAGTAAAGGACAGGATCTGGCAACAACCAGCAGAGGACAGGATCTGGCAACAACCAGCAGAGGACAGGATCTGGTAACAACCAGCAGAGGACAGGATCTGGTAACAACCAGTAGAGGACAGGATCTGGCAACAACCAGCAGAGGACAGGATCTGGCAACAACCAGCAGAGGACAGGATCTGGCAACAACCAGCAGAGGACAGGATCTGGTAACAACCAGTAGAGGACAGGATCTGGCAACAACCAGTAGAGGACAGGATCTGGCAACAACCAGTAGAGGACAGGATCTGGCAACAACCAGTAGAGGACAGGATCTGGCAACAACCAGTAGAGGACAGGATCTGGCAACAACCAGTAGAGGACAGGATCTGGCAACAACCAGTAGAGGACAGGATCTGGCAACAACCAGTAGAGGACAGGATCTGGCAACAACCAGTAGAGGACAGGATCTGGCAACAACCAGCAGAGGACAGGATCTGGCAACAACCAGTAGAGGACAGGATCTGGCAACAACCAGTAGAGGACAGGATCTGGCAACAACCAGTAGAGGACAGGATCTGGCAACAACCAGTAGAGGACAGGATCTGGCAACAACCAGTAGAGGACAGGATCTGGCAACAACCAGTAGAGGACAGGATCTGGCAACAACCAGTAGAGGACAGGATCTGGCAACAACCAGTAGAGGACAGGATCTGGCAACAACCAGTAGAGGACAGGATCTGGCAACAACCAGTAGAGGACAGGATCTGGCAACAACCAGTAGAGGACAGGATCTGGCAACTACACTAGTCCTATTTAATCCTGAGAGGAGAAAACAGAACACAAGCTACAGTATGTGTATTTATTATGGATCCTGCCAAAGCAGCAGCTACTCTTCCTAGGGTCCATTGGTTCCTGCCAAGGCAGCAGCTACTCTTCCTGGGGTCCAGCAAAATTAAGGCAGTTATACATTTTTAAAACATTACAATACATTCATTACAGATTTCACAACACACTGAGTGTGTGTCCTCAGGTCCCTACTCTACTACCACATATCTACAACACAAATTCCATGTGTACATGTGTGTATAGTGCGTATGTTATTGTGTATTTGTATACATGTGTCTGTGCCTATGTTTGTGTCTCTTCACAGTCCCGCTGTTCCATAAAGTGTTTTAATATATAATTTTACTGCTGGCATGAGTTACTTGATGTGGAATAGAGTTTCATGGCTCTATGTAGTATTGTGCCCCTGCCATAGTCTGTTCTGGACTTGGGGACAGTGAAGAGACCTCTGGTGGTGTGTGTTGTGGGGTATGAATGGGTGTCCGAGCTGTGTGCCAGTAATACAAACAGACAGTAGGATGAAGAGATAATCCCCAAACAGACAGTATCATGAAGAGATAATCCCCAAACAAACAGTAGCATGAAGAGATAATCCCCAAACAGACAGTAGCATGGAGAGATAATCCCCAAACAGACAGTAGCATGAAGAGATAATCCCCAAACAAACAGTAGCATGGAGAGATAATCCCCAAACAGACAGTAGCATGGAGAGATAATCCCCCAAACAGACAGTAGCATGAAGAGATAATCCCCAAACAGACAGTAGCATGAAGAGATAATCCCCAAACAGACAGTAGCATGGAGAGATAATCCCCCAAACAGACAGTAGCATGAAGAGATAATCCCCAAACAGACAGTAGTATGGAGAGATAATCCCCAAATGAGTCTCCTCTAATCATAGTAGCCCCTTCCTTCCCTCCCTCTCTCTATCCTCTTGTAACCTCCACAACTCAACCTTCCCTGGCTTCCATCCTTCCTTCCCTCCCTCTCTCTATCCTCTTGTAACCTCCACAACTCAACCTTCCCTGGCTTCCATCCTTCCTTCTCTCCATCTCTCTATCCCTCTCCATCTCTACCTTTTCCCTTGCCTCCATCTCTCTATCCCTCTCCATCTCTACCTTTTCCCTTCCCTCCATCTCTCTATCCCTCTCCACCTCTACATTTTCCCTTCCCTCCATCTCTCTATCCCTCTCCATCTCTACCTTTTCCATTCCCTACATCTTTCTATCCCTCTTCATCTCTACCTTTTCCCTTCATCTCTCTATCCCTCTCCATCTCTACCTTTTCCCTTCCCTCCATCTCTCTATCCCTCTCCATCTCTACCTTTTCCCTTCCCTCCATCTCTCTATCCCTCTCCATCTCTACATTTTCCCTTCCCTCCATCTCTCTATCCCTCTCCACCTCTACCTTTTCCCTTCCCTCTATCCCTCTCCACCTCTACCTTTTCCCTTCCCTCCATCTCTCTATCCCTCTCCTTCTCTACCTTTTCCCTTCCCTCCATCTCTCTATCCCTCTCCATCTCTACCTTTTCCCTTCCCTCCATCTCTCCATCCCTCTCCATCTCTACCTTTTCCCTTCCCTCCATCTCTCTATCCCTCTCCATCTCTACCTTTTCCCTTCCCTCCATCTCTCTATCCCTCTCCATCTCTACCTTTTCCCTTCCCTCCATCTCTCCATCTCTACCTTTTCCCTTCCCTCCATATCTATATCCCTCTCCATCTCTACCTTTTCCCTTCCCTCCATCTCTCTATCCCTCTCCATCTCTACCTTTTCCCTTCCCTCCATCTCTCTATCCCTCTCCATCTCTACCCTTTCCCTTCCCTCCATCTCTCTATCCCTCTTCATCTCCACCTTTTCCCTTCCCTCCATCTCTCTATCCCTCTCCATTTCTACCTTTTCCCTTCTCTCCATCTCTCTATCCCTCTCCATGTCTACCTTTTCCCTTCCCTCCTCTCTATCCCTCTCCATCTCTACCTTTTCCCTTCCCTCCATCTCTCTATCCCTCTCCATCTCTACCTTTTCCCTTCCCTCCTCTCTATCTCTCTCGCCGACATGTGACGACCCTCCCACTCTGTCTGCCGTATTCTTTCTCTTTGCTCTTGTTTTCCTTATTAGGATGTCGGTGGGCGGAGCTGGGAGGGTCGTCAGCGAAATGGGACACACCTGGGCCCGGTTGTGTCCTGGTATAAATACACCTCTTCCCCATTCATTGAGGAGACTCTCTCCATGCAAACACACTGTTTGATTTTGGTTGTGGCATTTTTGTGGCTTGTTTGTTTGTTTGTTTTTTGCATCTTTCAACAGTCCTCATTATCACATCTATACAGTCGTGGCCAAAAGTTTTGAGAATGACACAAATATAAATTTTCACAAAGTTTGCTGCTTCAGTGTCTTTAGATATTTTTGTCAGATGTTACTATGGAATACTGAAGTATAATTACAAGCATTTCATAAGTGTCAAAGACTTTTATTGACAATTACATAAAGTTGATGTAAAGAGTCAATATTTGCAGTGTTGACCCTTCTTTTTCAAGACCTCTGCAATCCGCCCTGGCATGCTGTCAATTAACTTCTGGGCCACATCCTGACTGATGGCAGCCATTCTTGCATAATCAATGCTTGGAGTTTGTCAGAATTTGTTATTTTTTGTTTGTCCACCTGCCTCTTGAGGATTGACCACAAGTTCTCAATGGGATTAAGGTCTGGGGAGTTTCCTGGCCATGGACCCAAAATATCGATGTTTTGTTCCCCGAGCCACTTAGTTATCACTTTTGCCTTATGGCAAGGTGCTCCATCATGCTGGAAAAGGCATTGTTCGTCAACAAACTGTTCCTGGATGGTTGGGAGAAGTTGCTCTCGGAGGATGTGTTGGAACCATTCTTTATTCATGGCTGTGTTCTTAGGCAAAATTGTGAGTGAGCCCACTCCCTTGGCTGAGAAGCAACCCCACACAGGAATGGTCTCAGGATGCTTTACTGTTGGCATGACACAGGACTGATGGTAGCGCTCACCTTGTCTTCTCCGGACAAGCTTTTTTCCAGATGCCCCAAACAATTGGAAAGGGGATTCATCAGAGAAAATGACTTTACCCCAGTCCTCAGCAGTCCAATCACTGTACCTTTTGCAGAATATCAGTCTGTCCCTGATGTTTTTCCTGGAGAGAAGTGGCTTCTTTGCTGCCCTTCTTGACACCAGGCCATCCTCCAAAAGTCTTCGCCTCACTGTGCGTGCAGATGCACTCACACCTGCCTGCTGCCATTCCTGAGCAAGCTCTGTACTGGTGGTGCCCCGATCCCGCAGCTGAATCAACTTTAGGAGACGGTCCTGACGCTTGCTGGACTTTCTTGGGCACCCTGAAGCCTTCTTCAAAACAATTGAACCGCTCTCCTTGAAGTTCTTGATGATCCGATAAATGGTTGATTTAGGTTGATTTAGGCAATATCCTTGCCCGTGAAGCCCTTTTTGTGCAAAGCAATGATGACGGCATGTGCTTCCTTGCAGGTAACCATGGTTGACAGAGGAAGAACAATGATTCCAAGCACCACCCTCCTTTTGAAGCTTCCAGTCTGTTATTCGAACTCAATCAGCATGACAGAGTGATCTCCAGCCTTGTCCTCGTCAACACTCACACCTGTGTTAACGAGAGAATCACTGACATGATGTCAGCTGGTCCTTTTGTGGCAGGGCTGAAATGCAGTGGAAATGTTTTTAGGGGATTCAGTTCATTTGCATGGCAAAGAGGGACTTTGCAATTAATTGAAATTCATCTGATCACTCTTCATAACATTCTGGAGTATATGCAAATAGCCATCATACAAACTGAGGCAGCAGACTTTGTTAAAATGTATATTTGTGTCATTCTCAAAACTTTTGGCCACGACTGTACACGCAACCACTCACTAACCCTACTGATTACTGACTACACACACCATTGTTAATTGTATATATGTTACCTCAGTTAATAAATATATTTTTGATATTCCTTATCTCCACATTGTCTCCCTTTTTGTTACGGGCTTTGAGCCAGTTCGTGACACATGTCCAGCCCATTTATCCCCTCTCATCCATCAGTTGTATCCCTCCCTCCCCTCTTTCCCACCTCTCACCCTCTCCAATCTACCCCACCCCTCCTCCCCCTCCAATCTGCCCTACCCATATCTGCCTGAATATGTCTGAATGCTGCCACATTCACAGAAATCTAACAGCCAGGAGACACAAGACGATGTCAAAAACAAGAACATACTTTCTCACTCTCACCTTTGGACATTTTCTGGGGATACATTTGTCACAAAGTGTTTCACAGCAACCTGGTCATAAAACCCCAAAGAGAAGGCAGAGACAGGGGCAGAGACAGAGACAGAGACAAAGGCTGAAATAGAGACAAAGACTGAGACAGAGACAGGGGCAGAGACAAAGGCTGAGATAGAGACAGAGGGTGAGACAGAGACAAAGGCTGAGAAAGGCAGAGACAGAGATAGAGACAGAGACAAAGGCTGAGATAGAGACAAAGGCTGAGACAGAGACAGAGGCTGAGATAGAGACAGAGGCAGAGACAAAGGCTGAGATTGAGACAGAGACAGAGGATGAGACAGAGACAAAGGCTGAGATAGAGACAAAGGCTGAGAAAGAGACAGAGACAAAGGCTGAGATAGAGACAGGGGCAGAGATAGAGACAAAGGCTGAGATAGAGACAGAGACAAAGGTTGAGAGAGGCAGAGACAGAGACAGAGACAGGAGCAGAGACAAAGGCTAAGATAGAGGTAGAGACAGAGACAAAGGCTGGGATTGAGACAGAGACAAAGGCTGAGACAGAGACAGGGGCAGAGACAAAGGCTGAGATAGAGACAGGAGCAGAGACAATGGCTGAGAAAGAGACAGAGACAAAGGCTGAGATAGAGACAGGAGCAGAGACAAAGGCTGAGAAAGAGACAGAGACAAAGGCTGAGATAGAGACAGGAGCAGAGACAAAGGCTGAGAAAGAGACAGAGACAGGGGCAGAGACAGAGACATAGACAGGGGAAGAGTCAGTAGTGTGTTAAAACTGGAGCTACAGCTATAAGCTAGGCTATATAGGCCATGCTATACAAGCTAAACTATATAAACCAGGCTATATAAGCTAAGCTAAATAAAATAGGTTACAGTATATAAGATAGGCTATATAAGGTAGGTGATATAAGGTAAGCTATATAGGCTAGGCTATATAAACTAAACAATAAAAACTAGGCTACATAAGCTAAACTATATAGGCTAGGCTATATAAGCTAAACTATAAAAACTAGGCTATATAAGCAAGGCTATATCAATGAGGTTAAATAAGATAGGCTATATAAGATAGGCTATATAAGCTATGCTATATAAGCTAGGCTATATAAGCTAGGCTACATAAACTTGGCTATATAAGCTATGATATTTAAGCTAGGCTATATAAACTAGACTATATAAACTAGGCTATATAAGCTAGGCTATATAAACTTGGCTATATAAGCTACGATAGATAAGCTAGGCTATATAAACTAGGCTATATAAGCTAGGCTATATAAGCTAGGCTATATAAACTTGGCTATATAAGCTACGATAGATAAGCTAGGCTATATAAACTAGGCTATATAAGCTACGATAGATAAGCTAAGCTATATAAGCTAGGCTATATAAGCTAGGCTATATAAACTTGGCTATATAAGCTAGGCTATATAAACTTGGCTATATAAGCCACGATAGATAAGCTAGGCTATATAAACTAGGCTATATAAGCTAGGCTATATAAACTTGGCTATATAAGCCACGATAGATAAGCTAGGCTATATAAACTAGGCTATATAAGCTAGGCTATATAAACTTGGCTATATAAGCCACGATAGATAAGCTAGGCTATATAAACGAGGCTATATAAGCTAGGCTATATAAACTTGGCTATATAAGCTACGATAGACAAGCTAGGCTATATAAACTACGCTATATAAGCTAGGCTATAACTCAGTGATCTGTAGTGATGCTAGAGAAAGGGCTGAGGCTGGGCTTTTGGCAGGCCAGGGGAAGCTGAATGATTTTCACTGTTAATCACAGCTACGTTGGCTGTCTCTGCTCCAAATCACTGCCTCACATCACATCTGATCCCAATACACGCACGCATGCACACACACACACACGCACGCACACACACACACACCCCAACAGTCCTGATCTGAAGAGACAACCAACTGTCCACATTCATTTTCCAAACTGACAAATGGTCACGGTACCCCAACTCTCATTTTTGTTTTCATAAAGACAAACTCTGGAAGAAAGAATGCTGGTTAGCTCGGCAATTATCTCAATGTCAAGGCAGAGTAGGGTTGGCCGGCGTCATCTTTGTCCTATCGTGATTATATGTACTCATAAAACATTGAGACATATACGATGGTATCGCCTGTTATTGGCCAACCCCCCCCCCAAAAAAATGCGTGGGGAAAAAAGAACCGTTGGGCTATAGTGCAAAATTGCAAGCTACAACTGAATGAATCATGACAAAAGATAATGTTGTTGAAAGCCTGGGTAGATTCTAAGCGCAGGCAAATACACTAGATATACAAAAGTATGTGGACACCGCTTCAAATGAGTAGATCTGGCTATTTCAGCCACCCCCATTGCTGACAGGTATATCGAGCACACAGCCAATTGGATACAAGAAATTGGGGAGAAAAAGCGGTAAAATAACAAAACAAAAAAATAAATAAATAGAAATGGTTTGTCGAGATCGGTGTGGAAGAATTTGACTGACCTGCACAGAGCCCTGACCTCAACCCCATCAAACACCTTTGGGATGAATTGGAACGCAGACTGCGAGCCAGACCTAATCGCCCAACATCAGTGCACAACCTCACTAATGCTCTTATGGCTGAATGGAAGCAAGTCCTCACAGCAATGTTCCAACATCTAGTGGAAAGCCTTCCCAGAAGAGTGGAGGCTGTTATAGCAGCAAAGAGGGGACCAACTCCATATTAATGCTCGTGATTTTGGAATGAGATGTTGGACGAGCAGGTGTCCACATACTTTTGATCATGTAGTGTAGTTTCTAATATTCCTTTAAGTTGTAGCTTCAGCATGGAACAGTGTGCCGTGTCTGTGTCTGGCACACATGATGGAGCAAAGCTCCAAGCTGATGAGGAATGGGCTGTCTCTCACATGATGGAGCAAAGCTCCAAGCTGATGAGGAATGGGCTGTCTCTCACATGATGGAGCAAAGCTCCAAGCTGATGAGGAATGGGCTGTCTCTCACATGATGGAGCAAAGCTCCAAGCTGATGAGGAATGGGCTGTCTCTCACATGATGGAGCAAAGCTCCAAGCTGATGAGGAATGGGCTGTCTCTCACATGATGGAGCAAAGCTCCAAGCTGATGAGGAATGGGCTGTCTCTCACATGATGGAGCAAAGCTCCAAGCTGATGAGGAATGGGCTGTCTCTCACATGATGGAGCAAAGCTCCAAGCTGATGAGGAATGGGCTGTCTCTCACATGATGGAGCAAAGCTCCAAGCTGATGAGGAATGGGCTGTCTCTCACATGATGGAGCAAAGCTCCAAGCTGATGAGGAATGGGCTGTCTCTCACATGATGGAGCAAAGCTCCAAGCTGATGAGGAATGGGCTGTCTCTCACATGATGGAGCAAAGCCACAGTCAGCTGATGAGGAACGGGCTGTCTCTCACATGATGGAGCAAAGCCACAGTCAACTGACGAGGAACGGCTGTCTCTCACATGATGGAGCAAAGCCACAGTCAACTGATGAGGAACGGGCTGTCTCTCACCTGATGGAGCAAAGCCACAGTGAACTGATGAGGAACGGGCTGTCTCTCACATGATGGAGCAAAGCCACAGTCAACTGATGAGGAACGGGCTGTCTCTCACATGATGGAGCAAAGCCACAGTCAACTGACGAGGAACGGGCTGTCTCTCACATGATGGAGCAAAGCCACAGTCAACTGACGAGGAACGGGCTGTCTCTCACATGATGGAGCAAAGCCACAGTCAACTGACGAGGAACGGGCTGTCTCTCACATGATGGAGCAAAGCCACAGTCAACTGATGAGGAACGGGCTGTCTCTCACATGATGGAGCAAAGCCACAGTCAACTGATGAGGAACAGGCTGTCTCTCACATGATGGAGCAAAGCCACAGTCAACTGACGAGGAACGGGCTGTCTCTCACATGATGGAGCAAAGCCACAGTCAACTGATGAGGAACGGGCAGTCTCTCACATGATGGAGCAAAGCCACAGTCAACTGACGAGGAACGGGCTGTCTCTCACATGATGGAGCAAAGCCACAGTCAACTGACGAGGAACGGGCTGTCTCTCACATGATGGAGCAAAGCCACAGTCAACTGATGAGGAACGGGCTGTCTCTCACATGATGGAGCAAAGCCACAGTCAACTGATGAGGAACGGGCTGTCTCTCACATGATGGAGCAAAGCCACAGTCAACTGACGAGGAATGGGCTGTCTCTCACATGATGGAGCAAAGCCACAGTCAACTGACGAGGAACGGGCTGTCTCTCACATGATGGAGCAAAGCCACAGTCAACTGATGAGGAACAGGCTGTCTCTCACATGATGGAGCAAAGCCACAGTCAACTGACGAGGAATGGGCTGTCTCTCACATGATGGAGCAAAGCCACAGTCAACTGACGAGGAACGGGCTGTCTCTCACATGATGGAGCAAAGCCACAGTCAACTGACGAGGAACGGGCTGTCTCTCACATGATGGAGCAAAGCCACAGTCAACTGACGAGGAACGGGCTGTCTCTCACATGATGGAGCAAAGCCACAGTCAACTGACGAGGAACGGGCTGTCTCTCACATGATGGAGCAAAGCCACAGTCAACTGACGAGGAACGGGCTGTCTCTCACATGATGGAGCAAAGCCACAGTCAACTGACGAGGAATGGGCTGTCTCTCACATGATGGAGCAAAGCCACAGTCAACTGACGAGGAATGGGCTGTCTCTCACATGATGGAGCAAAGCCACAGTCAACTGACGAGGAACGGGCTGTCTCTCACATGATGGAGCAAAGCCACAGTCAACTGACGAGGAACGGGCTGTCTCTCACATGATGGAGCAAAGCCACAGTCAACTGATGAGGAACGGGCTGTCTCTCACGTGATGGAGCAAAGCCACAGTCAACTGACGAGGAATGGGCTGTCTCTCACATGATGGAGCAAAGCCACAGTCAACTGATGAGGAATGGGCTGTCTCTCACATGATGGAGCAAAGCCACAGTCAACTGACGAGGAACGGGCTGTCTCTCACATGATGGAGCAAAGCCACAGTCAACTGACGAGGAACGGGCTTGTCTCTCACATGATGGAGCAAAGCCATTCGTCAACTGACAAGGAATGGGCTGTCTCTCACATGATGGAGCAAAGCCACAGTCAACTGATGAGGAACGGGCTGTCTCTCACATGATGGAGCAAAGCCACAGTCAACTGACGAGGAACGGGCTGTCTCTCACATGATGGAGCAAAGCCACAGTCAACTGACGAGGAATGGGCTGTCTCTCACATGATGGAGCAAAGCCACAGTCAACTGATGAGGAATGGGCTGTCTCTCACATGATGGAGCAAAGCCACAGTCAACTGACGAGGAACGGGCTTGTCTCTCACATGATGGAGCAAAGCCATTCGTCAACTGACAAGGAATGGGCTGTCTCTCACATGATGGAGCAAAGCCACAGTCAACTGATGAGGAACGGGCTGTCTCTCACATGATGGAGCAAAGCCACAGTCAACTGACGAGGAACGGGCTGTCTCTCACATGATGGAGCAAAGCCACAGTCAACTGACGAGGAATGGGCTGTCTCTCACATGATGGAGCAAAGCCACAGTCAACTGATGAGGAATGGGCTGTCTCTCACATGATGGAGCAAAGCCACAGTCAACTGACGAGGAACGGGCTGTCTCTCACATGATGAAGCAAAGTCACAGTCAATTGATGAGGAACGGGCTGTCTCTCACATGATGGAGCAAAGCTACAGTCAACTGATGAGGAATGGGCTGTCTTACTGTAGTGAGTTAGGTTATAAATCATGGGCTGGATAGATACTAAGTCTACCTTCTACAGAGCTGGATAATTGCTTTGTGCCTCATTCTCCTCTCTTAATAGCCTATTGTTTGTTCTACTGTATCTCTCGTTAAACTGTGATTGGGAATAGACTATGCCTATAGACTCACACTTTCCTTCCTTGTCATTTTTGAAAGTGGCAACTTACTTCCTTCCAACTTTAGGACAACAGTACCTTGTTAGGGTTAGGGTTAGGGTTAGGGTTAAATTTGTCTTAAATCTTTAATGATAGGCCTAGTAGGAGGATAGGTTATTGGCCATTTGGTTTTCAACCTCCAATGGAGAGATTAGGGATTTTCCCTCCCTGCACAGATAAATCAAACAACTTTATGAGATGGAACTCCGTTAGATTCATTGACTGCTTGATTGGGAGAGAAAGCATTCGTGCTTACAACAACACTGCATGGAGAGACAAGAGAATATAGCTATGTTTTTAAAAAACAGCTAGACACAATAAAGTTAAGGAGTGTCTGTTATAAAAAATGAACATGTTTAGGCTATAAGGCCCATGCATCCGAGAGAGAGAGAGAGAGAGAAGGCAAGGGAGAGAGCAAGAGCGCGAAAGCGTGAGAGAGCGCTATCTCTCACGCACGCTCTCATGCACTCACTTGCTCGCTCTCTCTCTCTCTCTCTCTTCTTGCTCTCTCTCTCTCTCTTCTTGCTCTCTCTCTCTCTCTCTTCTTGCTCTCTCTCTCTCTCTTCTTGCTCTCTCTCTCTCTTCTTGCTCTCTCGCACACGCACGCACGCACACACACACACACACACAGTTCTGCTGACCCCTTGGTCCTCACAGCCCTGTCGTTATGGAAACGGGGTTGACGGGCGGCTGGCCCAGGTCCCAGTGTCGGCACCGCCGGTAGGGGATCTGTCTGTGTTGCTATGGTGACCACAGAACGAGTGTACAAGGTGTGTGTGTGTGTAGGCGAAATGTATACTTATGTAACAGCATCACGACCTAGCCGAACAAACTCCATCATGCCTTATACCATAACACACAAAGAGAGAGAGAGGTTATGTAAGAACACAGAGGATAGTAGAGCTGGGAATTATCAGAAACATCACGGTTCCATATTGTCACGATACTAAGGTGCCGATACAATATGTATTGTGATTGTCATGAATCTATATGTATTGTGATTCTCATGAATCTAAATGTATTGCGATTCTCATGAATCTAAATGTATTGCGATTCTCATGAATCTAAATGTATTGCGATTCTCATGAATCTATATGTATTGTGATTCTCATGAATCTAAATGTATTGTGATTCTCATGAATCTATATGTATTGTGATTCTCATGATTCTATATGTATTGTGATTCTCATGAATCTAAATGTATTGTGATTCGATACTGTGATTTTATTGTGATTCCATGTTTCTAACATACAGTTCACCATAAATCTGCTGCAGAGGGACAAGGGAGAACATGCGTTTTGATCAGTCAGGGGGGAAAAAATGTGCTGAAAACTAATTTCCTATTTAAAAAGAAGATGGACAACAAGCTATGAAGGAAAAATACTGGTTTTGGTGCAGGTACAGCCAACTAGTGCAAAAATAACATTGCGATAGTCAAAATGATACGTTATATAGTCAAAAACAATATCCCTCATCAACTCATCCCTGACCACTGTCTGCGCCCACTTCAAAATGGCCCGAGTCGCTCCCCTCCTCAAGAAACCAACACTCGACACACCTGACGTCAAAAACTATAGACCTGTATCCCTTCTTTCTTTCCAAAACACTTGAGCGTGCTGTCTCTGATCAACCTTCTCGTTATCTCTCACAGAACCATCTTCTTGACCGTAACCAGTCAGGCTTCAAGACAGGTCACTCAACTGAGACTGCTCTTCTCTGTGACTGAGGCTCTCCGCACTGCCAAAGCTGACTCTCTCTGTGTTCTCATCCTGCTAGATCTATCTGCTACCGTCGACACTGAACCACCAGATCCTCCTCCCCACCCTCTCTGAGCTGGGCATCTCAGGCTCTCCACCCTCTCTGAGCTGGGCATCTCAGGCTCTCCACCCTCTCTGAGCTGGGCATCTCAGGCTCTGCACACTCTTGGATTGCATCCTACCTGGCAGGCCGCTCCTACCAGGTCACAAGGAAAGGATATGTGTCTGCACCACAGAATCTCACGACTCAGGTCTCGGTTCTAGGCCCTCTCTTCTTCTCTCTATACACCAAGTCACTAGGCTCCGTCAGGACCTCCCATCGTCTCTCCTATCATTGCTATGCGGATGACACTCAACTACTTTTCTCCTTCCCCCCTTCTGACACCCAGATGGAGACACACATCTCTGCGTGCCTGGCAGATATCTCAACTTGGATGACGGCCCAACACCTCAAGCTCAACCACGACAAGACGGAGCTGCTCTTCCTCCCGGGGAAGACCTGCCCGCTCAAAGGCCTCTCCATCACGGTTGACAACTCCACAGTGTCGCCCTCCCAGAGTGCAAAGAACCTTGGCGTGACCCTGTACAACACCCTGTCGTGCACTGCAAACAAATAACTCACTCCTTCAGGTTCATGCTCTACAACATCTGTAGAGTATGACCCTACCTCACACAGGAAGCAGCGCATGTCCTAATCCAGGCCCTTGCCATGTCCCATCTGGAAGCTAGGAGTCCCTGCCCATCTTGTGAAAACATCTGAAACCCTACCTCTTCAAAGAGTATCTTAAATAATCCTCCTCCTCACCTCGACCCCCCCCCCCCAAAAAAAAACTGAACCAGCACTTGCACTTGACCCCACCCCCCCAAACCCCTTTCTAGCTTTGACTCTACTGATATCTACTTTATAGAGGAAAAATGTATTTTCTATGACTGTGATATGTGGTTGTCCCACCTAGCTGTCTGAAGATGAATGTACTGACTATGACTGTGATATGTGGTTGTCCCACCTAGCTATCTGAAGATGAATGTACTGACTATGACTGTGATATGTGGTTGTCCCACCTAGCTGTCTGAAGATGAATGTACTGACTATGACTGTGATATGTGGTTGTCTCACCTAGCTGTCTGAAGATGAATGTACTGACTATGACTGTGATATGTGGTTGTCCCACCTAGCTGTCTGAAGATGAATGTACTGACTATGACTGTGATATGTGGTTGTCCCACCCAGCTATCTGAAGATGAATGTACTGACTATGACTGTGATATGTGGTTGTCCCACCTAGCTGTCTGAAGATGAATGTACTGACTATGACTGTGATATGTGGTTGTCCCACCTAGCGGTCTTAAGATGAATGTACTGACTATGACTGTGATATGTGGTTGTCCCACCTAACTGTCTGAAGTGACTGTGATATGTGGTTGTCCCACCTAGCTATCTGAAGTGACTGTGATATGTGGTTGTCCCACCTAGCTATCTGAAGTGACTGTGATATGTGGTTGTCCCACCTAGCTATCTGAAGTGACTGTGATATGTGGTTGTCCCACCTAGCTATCTGAAGATGAATGTACTGACTATGACTGTGATATGTGGTTGTCCCACCTAGCTGTCTGAAGATGAATGTACTGACTATGACTGTGATATGTGGTTGTCCCACCTAGCGGTCTTAAGATGAATGTACTGACTATGACTGTGATATGTGGTTGTCCCACCTAGCTGTCTGAAGATGAATGTACTGACTATGACTGTGATATGTGGTTGTCCCACCTAGCTATCTGAAGATGAATGTACTGACTATGACTGTGATATGTGGTTGTCCCACCTAGCTGTCTGAAGATGAATGCACTAACTGTCGCTCTGGATAAAAGTGTCTGATAAATGATAAAATGTAAATCCCAATATGTAACTGTATCGATTTTTCCCCCATCACTAGAGAGAGAGAGAGAGAGAGAGACAATGAAGGGCAGATGAAGGTCAAAGTTAAAGAGAGAGGAAAGAGGTCAATGACCCCTACACAGTAGAAAATTACCGACATGGATTTTTTAAGAACGATACCGATTTTGGGGCGTCAAGGATGCCAGTGGCTGATATTTTAGGCCGATATTCAATATTATTAAATTGGATGACAACATTTCCCAGAGACAGCCATGTATACATTATAATGCAAACATTTTAAAACCAAACAATAGATTTAACTTTGTTTTTACCAATCTAACAAAATAACAGAATGTTAATAATTATATTTGAATGGTAAATCTCTTGATAAACTGGGTAAATTAAGATGGCACAGGCCTACTCACAATACAGGCGAATGCATATTCAACAGAAGTGTGTGCACACATTGAGTTATTTAGCTTGTTTTGGCTGACCAGTGGAGTCTACGGTGCTCCAGGTTCCATTTGGGACTTATGTTAGCCTACTGATCAACATTTACAAGCATCACTCAAGCAAGTCACACCTGTATGGAAAGACATCATATAGGCACTGCTGTTAGTTTGACAATATAAAATAACATCTATTCAATGCAAATGGGTCCAACATAACGTCATGATTTGTGATCACGGATGCTTATGAAACTAGTATTTTTTGTCATTTTCCATGACATGGAAAATGTATTTCTGTCAGCTGTCAGGACGCATCTCTAAACAACTCAGCCGCCAGGACTAAATGTAAAAATAAACTAAATTGGCTAGTTCAGCTTTCCGTCAAGAAATGGACTTGATCATACTGCTACGATGTGATAGAGTGAAGCTGTAACTCCGCTCCCTTTCACATCTCTCTCCATCGCTCATACAGTGCCTTGCAAAAGTATTCATCCCCTTTCGTGATTCCTATTTTGTTGCATTACAACCTGTAATTTAAATAGATTTTTATTTGGATTTCATGTAATGGACATACACAAAATAGTCAAAATTGGTGAAGTGAAATGAAATAAACTACTACTAAAAGTCAATTACCTTCAGAAGTCAGATAATTAGTTAAATAAAGTCCACCTGTGTGCAATCTGAGTGTCACATGATTTCAGTATATATACACCTGTTCTGAAAGGCCCCAGATGTCGGCAACACCACTAAGCAAGGGGCTCCACCAAGTTAGCGGCACCATGAAGACCAAGGAGCTCTCCAAACAGGTCAGGGACAAAGTTGTGGAGTAGTACAGATCAGGGTTTAGTTCAAAAAAAAAAATGCAGAAAATTTGAACATCGCACGGAGCACCATTAAATCCATTATTTTAAAAAATGGAAAGAATATGGCACCACAACAAACCTGCCAAGAGAAGGCCGCCCACCAAAACTCATGGACCAGGCAAGGAGGGCATTAATCAGAGAAGCAAAAAAGAGACCAAAGATAACCCTGAAGGAGCTGCAAAGCTCTACAGCAGAGATTGGAGTATCTGTCCATAGGATCACTTTAAGCCTTACACTCCACAGAGCTGGGCTTTACGGAAGAGTGGCCAGAAAAAAAACATTGCTTGAAGACAAAAATAAGCAAACCCGTTTGGTGTTCACCAAAAGGCATGTGGGAGACTCCCCAAACATATGGAAGAAGGTACTCTGGTCAGATGACACTAAAATTTAGCTTTTTGGCAATCAAGGAAAAAGCTGTGACTGGCGGAAACCTAACACATCTCATCACCCCAAGAATACCATCCCCACAGTGAAGCATGGTGGTGGCAGCATCATGCTGTGGGGATGTTTTTCATCGGCAGGAACTGGGAAACTTGTCAGAATTGAAGGAATGATGGCTCTAAACACAGGGAAACCTGTTTCAGTCTTCCAGAGATTTGAGACTGGGATGGAGGTTCACCTTCCAGCAGGACAATGGCCCTAAGAATACTGCTAAAGCAACACTTGAGTGGTTTAAGAGGAAACATTTACACATCTTGGAATGGCCTAGTCAAAGCCCAGACCTCAATCCAATTGAGAATCTGTGGTATGACTTAAAGATTGCTGTCCACCAGCGGAACCCATCCAACTTGAAAGATCTGGAGCAGTTTTGCCTTGAAGAATGGGCAACAATCCCAGTGGCTAGATGTGCCAAGCTTATGGAGACATACCCCAAGAGACATGCAGCTATAATTGCTGTAAAAGGTGGCTCTACAAGGTATTGATTTTGGGGGGGTGAATAGTTATGCACGCTCAAGTTTTCAGTTTTTTTGTCTTACTTCTTGTTTGTTTCACAATAAAACATATTTTGCATCTTCAAAGTGGTAGGCATATTATGTAAATCAAATGATACAAACTCCCAAAAAATACATTTTCATTCCAGGTTGTAAGGCAACAAAATAGGAAAAATGCCAAGGGGGTGAATACTTTCGCAAGCCGCTGTATCACTTTCTGCTGTTTACTGCTACTATAAGAACTAGCTCAATGGCGATGACATTTGCTACGGAGACATAAATGTGCATAATTTCTAACAAGGAGAGTGAGGGTAGGAAAAAAAATGAAACGACGATGCAGGTTCTGTCTGAATGACTCACATTTGCCCATAGTTTGAGAAGTGAGAATGCACACGCGCTGATCTACATACAGCTTTCTTGGTTCATAAACATGCAGGAAGATTCTTAGGTAGCTAAACCTATTTCCAACCTTAATTTAGGAATTTTAAAACACTTAATTCTTTCCCTATTACGACAATCATCTAATCCAACTATCAACTGTCAATGTACATATAAGATTGTGGCTGGTCAGATCAGCACACCAGTAAATAACCTTACCCTGCAAGTCAGATGGCTAGTTGCTGAAAATGGTGCATGTTCAATATGATAACCAGCTAAGGTTAGCTAGTTACGTTGGCTATTAGCTCCTATCTGATATCTTAGCACCATGTTTATCTAGCTAGCTAGCTAGCATAGTAGCTAGTATAGCTAACTAGCTAATACCAGAGGTGAAAGGGTTAGTTATCGTAATCTTCGATAACAGGTCACACAGCTATTTGCTTAGCTAGCTAGCTTGATTATTGCATGCATGTCCGGGCACTGTGTGTGTTAGTGGAGACAACGAGCAGTACAGCCTAAGGGAAAACACAGATCAGCTACCACCTGTCTATATCTGTGTGTGTGTGTGTGTGTGTGTGTGTGTGTGTGTGTGAGTGTGTGTGTGTGTGTGTGTGTGTGTGTGTGTGTGTGTGTGTGTGTGTGTGTGTGTGTGTGTGTGTGTGTGTGTGTGTGTGTGTGTGTGTGTGTGTGCCTGCGTAGGACGGTGATAATCTGTCTCCTTAGGAAACGTCCTAAATGTAGTGACCTAAACATAGTCGACATCTCTGGCCCCCCTACGGAACAAATTTGTAGCAGTGGAATCAATACACATCTACATTAGTTACAATTATGATGGAAGAAATCAGAAGAGGTGGAAAGCCTGCTGGACTCTGTAAGGCCATGGGAGAGTTGAGAGAACTGTGCACTAGACCCAGATCCTCTGTTCATAATCCCAAAACAAACAACCACTCAGTTGACACTTGTGAGCCATGTATGATTTACAGCTATACAGGGTTCCCTCCCTCCCTGAGCTCAGTCTGTCTTTCTATCTTCCTGTTGACCATCCATTCTATTCATCTGTCATGTCATGTCATTACATTGATCAAGGAGGATGAAATGAAGTAATTGTATATCTTTCTAATAGTGCTTTGAAAAGGCATGCAGTATGTGTGTCATCAGAGGGCCTTGGGTTTTAAAGCAGTCTGACCTAACTGAAGCCTTGAGTACTCAATCTTCAAATAGACTCTGGTATTGTCATCATTACGAAGTAATCTGCCTATTCATCTGGGAATCAACTGAAAACAAGAACCACTTAACTACTGCTGTGTGCGTGCGTGCATGTGAAATGTAAAACACGGACCACTTAACTACTGCTGTGTGCGTGCGTGCATGTGAAATGTAAAACACGGACCACTTAACTACTGCTGTGTGCGTGCGTGCATGTGAAATGTAAAACACGGACCACTTAACTACTGATGTGTGCGTGCGTGCATGTGAAATGTAAAACAAGAACCACTTAACTACTGCTGTGTGCGTGCGTGCATGTGAAATGTAAAACAAGAACCACTTAACTACTGCTGTGTGCGTGCGTGCATGTGAAATGTAAAACACGGACCACTTAACTACTGCTGTGTGCGTGCGTGCATGTGAAATGTAAAACACGGACCACTTAACTACTGCTGTGTGCGTGCGTGCATGTGAAATGTAAAACACGGACCACTTAACTACTGCTGTGTGCGTGCGTGCATGTGAAATGTAAAACACGGACCACTTAACTACTGCTGTGTGCGTGCGTGCATGTGAAATGTAAAACACGGACCACTTAACTACTGCTGTGTGCGTGCGTGCATGTGAAATGTAAAACACGGACCACTTAACCTGCCTCTACTCAGACATGTGTTGTACCCATTTTTCATAACTGAACCCCACGCACAGATGCACACACTTGGGCTGCACAATTAATCGAATTTTAATCGAAATTGCAATATTGATATCGCAAGAGGCTACAACTTTATTTTCTTCCATGAATGTAACATTCAAATGTAATAAGGGTCCCATGGGAAACTCTGACCAACACTTTGGTTCCTACCCTGTCAGAACAAATTCTACTGTACCTGGCTTTGTCATTAGTTGTCATGCCAAACAGAAACCATAAAATCTGAATAAACATATTATTTATATGATTCCAACAGTTCACCCAAGTGTTTTGATCTAAATCACAATATTTGGTAAAAAAAGTATAAATTCGCAATAAGATTATTTACCCATATCGTGCAGCCCTAACACACACACATCATTACCTGGAATACTGGGACAACCTTTTAAGAGTTCTGACATGACTGGTTAATGATGTGATGCACCAAATAGAGTGAACAGCAGAGCACACAGTATAAACACAAACTCTCTTTCTCTCCCTGTCACACACACATTATGATGACGCATCAATGACGCAACACACACACACACACAAAACCCAGTAGTTGACAGGGGAGAATACTGGTGTACAAATTGCACGGTCCTAAATCTTAACCAGGGATTACAGATGACAGTGTGAGGGTTTAAATGCTGGGAAAATAACATTCTTAAAGTGCACTCATGGTAGGGTACAGGCAAAACACACACACACACACACACACACACACACACACACACACACACACACACACACACACAAACAAACACACAAAGACACACACCAGTATTTCCCCTATATGCATTTAGCAGTGACGCACTACCGCAGCAAAATCATGGCTGCCACTGAAAAAAATAAAGGTCAATGCTATCTGGGGTCCCTACCCTAAACCATAACCCCTAACCATAACCTTACCTAACCTTAACCATCTTCAATTTAAACTTCAATGGGGTAGGGACGTCCCTAGGATCCCTAATCACATAGATCAAAAAATTATGAAATACAAAAAACTAAATGAATAATGTAGAGCTATAGATGTATGCCCCAGGAAGACCGCACCCATAGCTAGCTGTTCCCAAATACTTCCAGGTTAAAGTCCCATAGACTATGTGCCAACACTAGTTAGCAACTTCCTTCAAACTGCACGAGAAGACAAAATGGTATCCATGTGTTCAACTAACTCTGGGGAAGAAGATATCTTGCACTATCCCTTTAAAAGTGTGTCTCAGCAGGAATATATATTTATAAAATATATATATACAATACCAGTCAAAAGTTTGGACACAGCTACTCATTCAAGGGTTTTTCTTTATTTTACTATTTTCTACATTGTAGAATAATAGTGAAGACATCAAAACTATGAAATAACACATATGGAATCATGCAGTAACCAAAGAAAATGTAAACAAAGTAGCCACCCTTTGCCTTGATGACAGCGTTGCACACTCTTGGCATTCTCTCATCCAGCTTCAACTGGAATGCTTTTCCAACAATCTTGAAGGTGTTCCCACATATGCTGAGCACTTGTTTGCTGCTTTTCCTTCACTCGGCGGTCCAACTCATCCTAAACCATTTAAATTGGGTTTAAGTCAGGTGATTGTGGAGGCCAGGTCATCTGATGCAGCACTCCCATCACTCTCCCTAGTCAAATAGCCCTTACACAACCTGGAGGTGTGTTGGGTCATTGTCCTGTTTAAAAACAAATGATAGTCTCACTAAGTGCAAACCAGATGGGACGGTGTATCGCTGCAGAATGCTGTGGTAGCCATGCTGGTTAAGTGTGCCTTGAAATCTAAATAAATCACCGAAAGTGTAACCAGCAAAGCACCATCACACCTCCTCCTCCATGCTTCATGGTGGGAACCACACATGCGGAGATCATCCGTTCACCTACTCTGCGTTTCACAAAGACACGGCGGTTGAAACCAAAAATCTCAAATTTGGACTCATCAGACCAAAGGACAGATTTCCACCAGCCTAATATCCATTGCTCGTGTTTCTTGGCCCAAGCAAGTCTCCTCTTATTATTGGTGTCCTTTAGTAATGGTTTATTTGCAGCAATTCGACCATAAAGGCCTGATTCACACAGTCTCCTCTGAACAGTTGATGTTGAGATGTCTTTGTTACTTGAACTCTGTGAAGCATTTATTTTGGCTGCAATCTAAAGTGCAGTTAACTCTAATGAACTTATCCTCTACAGCAAAGGTAACTTTGGTTCTTCCTTTCCTGTGGCGGGCCTCATGAGAGCCAGTTTCATCATAGCGCTTGATGATTTTTGCGACTGCACTTAAGAAAAATGCATTTCTTGAAATGTTCTGTATTGACTGACTATCTCTTAAACAAAACCAGGAATGAGACAATTCCATGTGGCTACACGCCGGTACACAAGAATAATACCAACTGGTGAGTGAACATAAGAGAGTGACATATAAAGGGGAGGAAACGATGAAGTCCAGGTGTGAATCATAATGATTAACATTCGCGTAATGATGAGTGCCAGGTGTGCGTAATGATGAATCCCAGGACCGGTGGTTAGTATTCCGGCGACGTCGTACGCCGGAGGGAAGGAGCAGGAGAAGATGTGACACCACAACACAACAGATTGGCTCAAACGTATTAAGAAGGAAAGAAATTCCACAAACTAACTTTTAACAAGGCACACCTGTTAATTGAAATGCATTCCAGGTGACTACCTCATGAAGCTGGTTGAGAGAATGCCAAGAGTGTGCAAAGCTGTCATCAAGGCAAGGGGTGGCTACTATTTCTTTAACACTTTTTTGGTTACTACATGATTCCATATGTGTTATTTCATAGTTTTCATGTCTTCACTATTACTATATAATGTAGAAAATAGTAAAAATAAAGAAAAACCCTTGAATGAGTACATTTACATTTACATTTAAGTCATTTAGCAGACGCTCTTATCCAGAGCGACTTACAAATTGGAAAGTTCATACATATTCATCCTGGTCCCCCCGTGGGGAATGAACCCACAACCCTGGCGTTGCAAGCGCCATGCTCTACCAACTGAGCCACACGGGATTCCATATAGGTGTGCCCAAACTTTTGACTGGTACTGTATATACATATACACGTATGTACAGTACCAGTCGACAGGACACCGGCATGAGAACTGACAGTCTTCCTTTTTCGTCATACACTACTAATATAATAATAATAATACTATTATTAATACTAGTATTTATTATAATTATTATCATATAATTACATAACAGCCTTTATTCTTGTCTTTTTCACATTCTGGTTTTCCTGACCAGGGGTTACCGGTGGTGACCGGTCGTGACTGGTGGTTACCGGTCGTGACTGGTGGTGACCGGTGGTGACTGGTTGTGAACGGTTGTGACCGGTTGTGACCGGTGGTGACTGGTTGTGACAGGTGGTGACCGGTGGTTTATTTATATATTTTATATAATATTATTTCATTATTTCCATTTCCGTTCTTTCTTTCTTCATTTCTTTATGCATATAAATAAAAAAACATTTCTTAGCAGCAAACGTTTGTGTGTGTTTGCCAGTTGTTTTGTGGGTGTTTTAGATGAGGCACTGTGACTTGACAGGAGAAAGCACTCCTACAGGATACACTAGTGCTATGCCATACGCACCATTTCCAGATGTTTAAGTCCTATAGTATCATCATGGGTACTCACTGTCAGTGCTTTACTGTCAGTGTGTGTGTGTGTGTGTGTGTGTGTGTGTGTGTGTGTGTGTGTGTGTGTGTGTGTGTGTGTGTGTGTGTGTGTGTGTGTGTGTGTGTGTGTGTTTGTGGTGTGTGACATATGCAGCAGCACAGAATGCAGGGATTTTAAAGAAGACAGGACACCTTATGTCATAAACCCACTCTGTGTCACAGGATCTCTATGATGTCACAAAGACGCGTTTACGTTCCAGATGAGTCAACATACAGAAGCACAGTGGAGCAGTACAGTATCTGTCTTCACCTTTCACACGCGCTCATATCACTACTGCAAGTCATATCTTCTAGGCATTCTGACATCATAGAATAAACAGTAACAGCTGCACTACTAGGCAGCTGTCAAGCCTCCACACACACACACACAATATGACTCAATACACCTCTCTGTCTCTGTCTCTCTCTGTCTCTCTCTCTAATAGTAATAGTAAAGTAAGTACTAATGGCATCAGGATGTTGAACAGGCTAGTAGGCTCCCACTGGGTACAGTATACGAGTCATCACAGTGCTCCAGGTAACTCCCACCTACACACAACAACAGACCCATGTAGGCATGCATACACTACATGCACACTGACGCAGATTTATCAATCAACCCACTCACACACAATCTAATCATCTCCACACATTGGCCCTGCAGAGGAGGCATGGGTGTGTGTGTGTGTTTATGTGTGGGTGTCTGTGTGTTTCTGTGTGTTTGTGTGTGTGTGGGGGGGTGTCTGTGTGTTTCTGTGTGTGTGTATGTGTGTTTCTCTGTGTGTGTGTTTCTGTGTGTGTGTATGTGTGTTTCTCTGTGTGTGTATGTGTGTGTGTGTGTGTGTGTGTGTGTGTGTGTGTGTGTGTGTGTGTGTGTGTGTGTGTGTGTGTGTGTGTGTGTGTGTGTGACCACAACTAGGCTACATCATTCTACTGGAGGCATCATCAGTAATCTTCTCTGCAGCTTAGCACCAGACAAAGACAACATCCATCTCATTCATTCACTAAGCAGCTCACTACCTCTCTCTCTCTACCCCTCCTCCTCTTCCTCTGCTTCCCTCTTTTCTGTTACTCTCTCTCATTCTCTCCCTTTGTCTTCCTCACTCATTGGCCCTCCAACTCTCCTCCCTCGATTCCTGCACCCTCTATCTGCCTCTCTCACCTCTCTCTCACCTCGCCTCTCTCTCTCTCTAACCTCTCTCTCTCTCACCTTGCCTCTCTCTCTCACCTCGCCTCTCTCTCTCTAACCTCTCTCTCTCTATCTCTCTCTCACCTTGCCTCTCTCACTCACCTCACCTCTCTCTCTCACCTCAACTCTCTCTCTCACCTCACCTCTCTCTCTCACCTCACCTCTCTCTCTCACCTCACCTCTCTCTCTCACCTCACCTCTCTCTCTCACCTCACCTCTCTCTCTTACCTCACCTCTCTCTCTCTCTCACCTCACCTCTCTCTCACCTCATCTCTCTCTCTCACCTCGCCTTTCTCACCTCGCCTCTCTCTCTCACACCTTGTCTCTCACTCTCGTCTCTCTCTCTCTCTCTCACCTAGCCTCTCTCTCTGCAGTAAATTGTGTTTAGGTGCTCTGGTGTTTGTCAGTAATGTCGAGCAGTCTTCTCTGGAAGGCTAGGGTCGTCTACAGCACTCAGATCCATCGGGTAATGAGCCTGCAGGCTCAAAGTATGCTACACAAAAACAATCTGAAATCAAATCACATTTTATTCATCACGTACACAGTTTACAGCAGGGATAAAATGAGCAGTGAAATACAATAACAATAACAAATAAAAAATAACAAGTAATTAGGAGGTAGTATGGATAGTACAAAAACCGATAGGTAAACTATAGGATATAGAGTATACACCAGGAATGTCAAGTATGACTGTGTCAGAAAGTATAGAAAGTGTGTGTCTTAGTCTCGAAGTTGAATAAATAGTGCACACACCCACCCACCCACCCACCCACCCACCACACACACCCACCCACCCACCCACCCACCCACCCACCCACACACACCCACCCACCCACCCACCCACCCACCACACACACACACACACACCCACCACACACATCCACATCCACACACACACACACCCACCCACCCACCACACACACCACACACACCCACCCACCCACCCACCCACCCACCCACATCCACACACACACACACACACACACACACCCACACACACCCACACCCACCACACACATCCACACACACACACACACACACACACACACACACACACACACACACACACCCACCCACACACCCATCCACACACACACACACACCCACATCTACACACACACCCACCCACCCACACACATCCACCACACACACACACACCCACCCACCCACCCACACACACACAAACACACACACACACACACACACCCACCCACCCACCCACCCACACACCTCTTCTTAATATAGTTAATATAAGACAACTTCCTATGGTAAAGTTCCCTGTCATACCATCCCCCAGCAGACTGAGGAAGGACTCCTAGAGGTTGGATGGAATTCCTCCCTGCATCGTTTGTTGTCCATTGCAGTAGTGCAGATGCTCACTATTATAGTTATACTGGTGTTTAGGAACACTATGACAAATAGCATGTAATATTGTGATGTCAATCCTGCTCAGTTCTACCTACTCAGTCAATGTATAATATACTACCTGGTAGCAGCCACCATTTACAGTAATGAGTTACCTCTCACCCGTCAATTACCATAGTGGTTTTATAGTAGTGTTATTACAGTATTAGTGTGGGTGTCTTGTGCTATCTGCCCACTCTGCTCCAGTCCTCTCTGAGCCAAGGGTGTTCAGAGTCACTGTCATTTAAACAGAGGACATTCATTCACTGGAACACTACACTACACACGCACACGCACGCGCACGCGCACGCACACACACACATACACACATACACACACACACACACACACACACAATCACAGCTCTGCGCTGTGTTTATCAGGGCCGAGCCCATCAACCATCTGAGCCTGGTTGCCCTGGTAACCCCGGTATTATTCTGAGCACGGTGCTGGTGCTCCCTTGCACAGGGAGAGTAAAGTGTTTGTGTGTTAATGGTGTGTGTGTGCCTCTATGTGTGTGTGTGTGTGCCTCTATGTGTGTGTGTGTGTGTGTGTGTGCCTCTATGTGTGTGTGTGTGTGCCTCTATGTGTGTGTGTGTGTGTGCCGCTGTGCCCGTGCGTTGCAGTGTGCGTCTGTGTGTTAGTTCCAGAGGGGAAGTTCCCATTGGCCCCCCTTCCAGCCGCCCGCCGGCACATTCCATTACCCAGCATCTTATCTGACCTGCATGCACTTCAGAAGGGGGAGGGACACCACTACCCCCGTCTCATATTCCCCCCTATTTCTATACCTCCGTCAATCATCCCTGTCTTCACTCCCTCTCTTCTTCCTCTGCCCCCTTCGCCTCCTCTGTAATTGCCATTCCTCCCCTCCTCCCTTCACTCGCTCCCACTCGCATTCACATTCCCCTCCTCCATTCCTCCCCCCTCACTTTTTCAGATTTTCATTCACATTCTGCGGCCCTGAGCTCATTCATAAGCATTACCAGTCCTTACAGTGGCAAAGGAACGAGGGATGGAGGGAAGGAGTCAGGAAGGACGGGTAACTCCGCTGACTGACTGCTGCATCCTTAGGGCTTCCTGTAACAAACCAATCATATGGGCAGCATTGAGGGGGGGGGGGGGGGTTCAAGGAAAGGAGTGGTGTATGGACCCTCATCCACACCACCCCTCCTCAGCCTCATTCCTTTTATCCTTTTATCCATCCATCCATCCATTAATTAATTAATTCATCCATCCAGCCATTCATCCACGTGTTCTTTCCTTCATTCTGATGCAGCAGCTAATCTATTGTTCTTATTCCCCTCCTTTGTTTCAGGTGCTAGAGCTGCAGTATTACATCCCATACACACAACACATACCTAGACGCGTTACGTATAGGCTGGTTTATCACTGGTGTGTGTGTCCTCACCCATCACTGCATGTGTTCAGTAAAGACACTGACTACAGCATATACAGTGTCTATATATATATATATATATAAACTGGGTGGTTCAAGTTCTGAATTATATTTGTAACCCGTTTACAACCTACTGTCTGGCTCCTGTCAACCTACTGTCTGGCACCTGTCAAAAGGCACCTTGGGGGTTTGTGGTATATGGGCAATATACCACGGCTAAAGGCTGTTCTTAGTCATGACGCAACGCTGAGTGCCTGGATACAGCCCTTTGCCGTGTGAAATTGGTCATATACCACAACCCTTATTGTACACTTAATATACAAAAGCATGTGGACACCCCTTCAAATTAGTTGATTCGGATATTTCAGCCTCACCCGTTGCTGACAGGTGTATAAAATCGAGCACACAGTCAGGCAATCTCCATAGACAAACATTGGCAGTAGAATGGCCTTACTGAAGAGCTTAGTGACTTTCAATGTGATACCGAAATAGGATTCCACCTTTCCAACAAGTCAGTTCGTCAAATGTCTACCCTGCTAGAGCTGCCCCGGTCAACTGTTAGAGCTGCCCCGGTCAACTGTTAGAGCTGCCCCGGTCAACTGTAAGAGCTGGCCCGGTCAACTGTTAGTGCTGTTCCGGTCAACTGTAAGTGCTGTTATTGTGAAGTGGAAACGTCTAGGAGCAACAACAGCTCAGCCGTGAAGTGGTAGGCCACACAAGCTCACAGAACGGGACCGGCGAGTGCTGAAGCGCATAAAAATAGTCTGTCCTCGGTTGCAACACTCACTACGAGATCCAAACTGCCTCTGGAAGCAACGGCCACACAATAACTGTTTGTTGGGAGCTTCATGAAATGGGTTTCCGTGGCCGAGCAGCCACATACAAGCCTAAGATCACCAGGTGCAATGCCAAGTGTCGGAAAGTGTGGCGGAAAGCTCCCCCCCATTGGATTCTAGAGCAGTGGAAACACATTCTCTGGAGTGATGAATCAAGCGTCACCATCTGGCAGTCCTACGGACGAATCTGGGTTTGGAGGATGCCAGGAGAACGCTACCTGCCCCAATGCATGGTGCCAACTGTAAAGTTTGGTGGAGGATGAATAATAGTCTGGGGCTGTTTTTCATGGTTTGGACTAGATCCCTTAGTTCCAGTGAAGGGAAATCTTAACGCTACAGCATACAATGACATTCTAAACGAATGGCAACAGTTTGGGGAAGGCCCTTTCCTGTTTCAACATGACAATGCCTCTGTGCACAAAGCGAGGTCCATACAGAAATTGTTTGTCGAGATCGGTGTGGAAGAACTTGACTGGCCTGCACAGAGCCTGACCTCAACCCCATCGAACGCCTTTGGGATGAATTAGAACGCCGACTGCGAGCCAGGCCTAACCGCCCAAAATCAGTGCCCGACCTCACTAATGCTCTTGTGGCTGAATGGAAGCATGTCCCTGCAGCAATGTTGTAACATCTAGTGGAAAGCCTTCCCAGAAGAGTGGAGGCTGTTATAGCAGCAAAGGGGGAACCAACTCCATATTAATGTCCGTGATTTTGGATTATATTACATTTTACATTTGAGTAATTTAGCAAACACTCTTGTGCATTCACCTTAATACATTTCTTAAGGCTAGGGGGCAGTACCCTGAATTTCCGGATGACTGACCTGCCCAAAGTAAACTGCTTGTTACTCAGGCCCAGAAGCTTGGATATGCATATATTTGTAGAATTGGATAGAAAACACTCTGAAGTTTCTAAAACTGTTAAAATAATGTCTGTGAATATAACAGAACTGATATGGCAGGAGAAAACCTGAGGAAAATCCATCCATTAAAAAAAAGTCACAGCAATCCTATGGGATATACAAAAAAAATTGCTCCCAGATTGCAGTTCCTATGGCTTCCACTAGATGTCAACAGTCTTTATACAGCGTTTCAGGCTTGTTTCTTGAAAAACGAACAAGTAGTTGTAGTTTATCCAAGGTGTTATCATCAGGAAAGGTAGGCTTTTGGCGTGCGTGAATGAGGGCACACTCTTCGTTATTTTCCTTTTCTATTGAACACCGTTCTTTCCGTCTGAAATGTTATCATTCATTTACATATTAGAGTACCTAAGCATTGATTAGAAACATTGTTTGACTTGTTTGGACGAAGTTTACTGGTAGCCTTTTGGATTCCTTTGTATGCATGTTGAAGGAGTGGATCGCTGAAATCAATGGCGCCAACTAAACAGACTTTCTTGGATATAAAGAAGGACTTTATCGAACAAACCGAACATTCATTGTGTAGCTGGGATTGCAAACAGAGGAAGATCTTCAAAGGTAAGTGATTTATTTTATCACTATTTGTGAATTTTGTGAAGCCTGTGCTGGTTGAAAAAGTATTTTGATGTGGGGCGCTGCCCTCAGATAATCGCATGGTATGCTTTCGCCGTAAAACCTTTCTGAAATCTGACAACGCAGTTGGATTAACAAGAAGTTAAGCTTTTAAATGATGTAAGACGCTTGTATGTTCATGAATGTTTAATATTACGATTTTGTCATTTGAATTTGGCGCGCTCCAATCTCACCGGATGTTGTCGAAAAGTGTCCCGCTAGCGGTTCGCGATCCCTAAGAGGCTCTAGGTGAGACATCCACATATCACAGTAAGTAAAACTTTTCCTCAGTGAAGCAGCTGTCAGCAAAGTCAGCAGTGAGCTAGTGAGAAAAGACAAGTGCGAGGGTTGGTGTGTTAGTGTCATTGTCATCATGCTGTCTGAGGTCATCAAACAGTGACCAGCAGTACTCCATCCACAGACGAGAAGGACCGTCCCTGTCACAACCACAGAGCTGACCCGGGCCTGTATCCTAAAAGCTTCTCAGAGTAGCACTCCTACTCTGAAAGACTCTGGGACCGTATCCACAAAGCTATCTAAACTACTGGAGCTCTCTCTCTCCCTATATCCAACCCAGGAAGAAAGGACTGAGCCGTGTCAAAATGGCTGCCATTACTACTGTTCTCCTCATTCTATTATTGTCCTGGAAGGTTCCCATGATCCTCCCTCAGTTTTATCAGCCTGAACTCTGCTCCCTGTTTCCTGTTTCCGCCTGGGAGAGAAGGACGTAGGGGAGAGGGGGACAGATAGAGCAACAAGACACCCCAGGGTCTGTGTGACACACACACACACCTACTACATCCTTTAAATCAACAGTGTACAAAGAAAGAAAGAAAGAAAGAAAGAAAGAAAGAAAGAAAGAAAGAAAGAAAGAAAGAAAGAAAGAAAGAAAGAATGGAGAAGAGGAGGAAAGCACAGAGGGTGAGGGTGTAGACAAGCGGAGGCTGGAGTTGGAACAACCAGGATGATGAAAAGGGAATTGAAGGGAGGTAGTGGACAGGAGGGTTAGGGAAACAAGACAAAGGAAAAGCACGAGTAAAGGAGAAAGAGGACAAAAGGGGACAAGAGTAGTGGAGAAGGATGGTAGAGGACTAGGGGGGATGAGAGGGGGAGATGACTCGTGGGGAGGAGGGGAGAGGATTTGGGGGGGGGGGGGGGGGTAGAGGATTTGGGGGGAGGAGGGGAGAAGACTGAGGAAGACTAGGGGAGGAGGGGAGGGGACTGGGGGGAGAGGACTGGGAGGAGAGGAGAGGACAGGGGGACAGGTGACAGTGGATCTGATAACAGCTCTTGACAGCTGCTCAGACAAGACTCTCTCTCTCCCTCTCTGCCTCCTCCCCCTCTCCCCCTATAACCCACTATCTTTCCATCCTCTCAGCATTGAACAGAGAGAGAGAGAGAGAGAGTGTGTGTGTGTGTGTGTTGAACTTCTGACAATGCAGAAAAATGGATCTGAGAGGACCTTGACCCAGGAGCTCCCCATTAACAATGACATCCAATCCTCCCCATCCGCCCACCTACCCACCTACCTACCTACTGCAGTGCAGGAAATAACACACATACACACACGTTTCCCACTGCGGAAAATAAGAGACACACGAACCCACACAGATAAACAGAGATACTCTCAGCATGTACAGTGAAAAGAGAGATTAACATTCTGATCATGTTCATAGAAATCACTGCTTGGAGACAACATGGAGGCCGAAACAAGGGCAAGGCTGCACTTGCAGCCGCCTGTCAACCTACTGTCTGGCTCCTGTCAACCTACTGTCTGGCTCCTGTCAACCTACTGTCTGGCACCTGTCAACCTACTGTCTGGCTCCTGTCAACCTACTGTCTGGCTCCTGTCAACCTACTGTCTGGCTCCTGTCAACCTACTGTCTGGCACCTGTCAACCTACTGTCTGGCTCCTGTCAACCTACTGTCTGGCTCCTGTCAACCTACTGTCTGGCACCTGTCAACCTACTGTCTGGCACCTGTCAACCTACTGTCTGGCTCCTGTCAACCTACTGTCTGGCTCCTGTCAACCTACTGTCTGGCACCTGTCAACCTACTGTCTGGCTCCTGTCAACCTACTGTCTGGCTCCTGTCAACCTACTGTCTGGCACCTGTCAACCTACTGTCTGGCTCCTGTAAACCTACTGTCTGGCACCTGTCAACTTACTGTCTGGCACCTGTCAACCTACTGTCTGGCTCCTGTCAACCTACTGTCTGGCTCCTGTCAACCTACTGTTTGGCACCTGTCAACCTACTGTCTGGCTCCTGTCTGGCACCTGTCAACCTACTGTCTGGCTCCTGTCAACCTACTGTCTGGCACCTGTCAACCTACTGTCTGGCACCTGTCTTGCTCCTGTCAACCTATTGTCTGGCTCCTGTCAACCTACTGTCTGGCACTGTCAACCTAGTGTCTGGCTCCTGTCTGGCACCTGTCAACCTACTGTCTGGCTCCTGTCAACCTACTGTCTGGCTCCTGTCAACCTACTGTCTGGCTCCTGGCAACCTACTGTCTGGCTCCTGTCTGGCTCCTGTCATCCTATTGTTTTTGGCTCCTGTCAACCTACTGTCTGGCACCTGTCAACCTACTGTCTGGCTCCTGTCAACCTACTGTCTGGCTCCTGTCAACCTACTGTCTGGCTCCTGTCAACCTACTGTCTGGCTCCTGTCTGGCACCTGTCAACCTACTGTCTGGCTCCTGTCAATATACTGTCTGGCACCTGTCAACCTACTGTCTGGCTCCTGTCTGGCACCTGTCAACCTACTGTCTGGCGCCTGTCTGGCTCCTGTCAACCTACTGTCTGGCACCTGTCAACCTACTGTCTGGCTCCTGTCTGGCACCTGTCAACCTACTGTCTGGCTCCTGTCAACCTACTGTCTGGCTCCTGTCTGGCACCTGTCAACCTATTGTCTGGCTCCTGTCAACCTACTGTCTGGCACCTGTCAACCTACTGTCTGGCTCTTGTCAACCTACTGTCTGGCTCCTGTCAACCTACTGTCTGGCACCTGTCAACCTACTGTCTGGCACCTGTCAACCTACTGTCTGGCTCCTGTCAATCTACTGTCTGGCACCTGTCAACCTACTGTCTGGCACCTGTCAACCTACTGTCTGGCGCCTGTCAACCTACTGTCTGGCTCCTGTCAACCTACTGTCTGGCTCCTGTCAACCTACTGTCTGGCTCCTGTCAACCTACTGTCTGGCACCTGTCAACCTACTGTCTGGCTCCTGTCAACCTACTGTCTGGCACCTGTCAACCTACTGTCTGGCTCCTGTCAACCTACTGTCTGGCTCCTGTCAACCTACTGTTTGGCACCTGTCAACCTACTGTCTGGCTCCTGTCTGGCTCCTGTCAACCTACTGTCTGGCTCCTGTCAACCTACTGTCTGGCACCTGTCAACCTACTGTCTGGCACCTGTCTGGCTCCTGTCAACCTATTGTTTGGCTCCTGTCAACCTACTGTCTGGCACTGTCAACCTACTGTCTGGCTCCTGTCTGGCACCTGTCAACCTACTGTCTGGCTCCTGTCAACCTACTGTCTGGCTCCTGTCAACCTACTGTCTGGCTCCTGTCAACCTACTGTCTGGCTCCTGTCTGGCTCCTGTCAACCTATTGTCTGGCTCCTGTCAACCTACTGTTTGGCACCTGTCAACCTACTGTCTGGCTCCTGTCAACCTACTGTCTGGCTCCTGTCAACCTACTGTCTGGCACCTGTCAACCTACTGTCTGGCTCCTGTCTGGAACCTGTCAACCTACTGTCTGGCTCCTGTCAACCTACTGTCTGGCACCTGTCAACCTACTGTCTGGCCCCTGTCAACCTACCGTCTGGCCCCTGTCAACCTACTGTCTGGCTCCTGTCAAACTACTGTCTGGCACCTGTCAACCTACTGTCTGGCTCCTGTCTGGCACCTGTCAACCTACTGTCTGGCTCCTGTCTGGCTCCTGTCAACCTATTGTCTGGCTCCTGTCAACCTACTGTTTGGCACCTGTCAACCTACTGTCTGGCTCCTGTCAACCTACTGTCTGGCTCCTGTCAACCTACTGTCTGGCACCTGTCAACCTACTGTCTGGCTCCTGTCTGGCACCTGTCAACCTACTGTCTGGCTCCTGTCAACCTACTGTCTGGCTCCTGTCAACCTACTGTCTGGCTCCTGTCAACCTACTGTCTGGCTCCTGTCAACCTACTGTCTGGCTCCTGTCTGGCTCCTGTCATCCTATTGTTTTTGGCTCCTGTCAACCTACTGTCTGGCACCTGTCAACCTACTGTCTGGCTCCTGTCAACCTACTGTCTGGCTCCTGTCAACCTACTGTCTGGCTCCTGTCAACCTACTGTCTGGCTCCTGTCTGGCACCTGTCAACCTACTGTCTGGCTCCTGTCAATATACTGTCTGGCACCTGTCAACCTACTGTCTGGCTCCTGTCTGGCACCTGTCAACCTACTGTCTGGCGCCTGTCTGGCTCCTGTCAACCTACTGTCTGGCACCTGTCAACCTACTGTCTGGCTCCTGTCTGGCACCTGTCAACCTACTGTCTGGCTCCTGTCAACCTACTGTCTGGCTCCTGTCTGGCACCTGTCAACCTATTGTCTGGCTCCTGTCAACCTACTGTCTGGCACCTGTCAACCTACTGTCTGGCTCTTGTCAACCTACTGTCTGGCTCCTGTCAACCTACTGTCTGGCACCTGTCAACCTACTGTCTGGCACCTGTCAACCTACTGTCTGGCTCCTGTCAATCTACTGTCTGGCACCTGTCAACCTACTGTCTGGCACCTGTCAACCTACTGTCTGGCGCCTGTCAACCTACTGTCTGGCTCCTGTCAACCTACTGTCTGGCTCCTGTCAACCTACTGTCTGGCTCCTGTCAACCTACTGTCTGGCACCTGTCAACCTACTGTCTGGCTCCTGTCAACCTACTGTCTGGCACCTGTCAACCTACTGTCTGGCTCCTGTCAACCTACTGTCTGGCTCCTGTCAACCTACTGTTTGGCACCTGTCAACCTACTGTCTGGCTCCTGTCTGGCTCCTGTCAACCTACTGTCTGGCTCCTGTCAACCTACTGTCTGGCACCTGTCAACCTACTGTCTGGCACCTGTCTGGCTCCTGTCAACCTATTGTTTGGCTCCTGTCAACCTACTGTCTGGCACTGTCAACCTACTGTCTGGCTCCTGTCTGGCACCTGTCAACCTACTGTCTGGCTCCTGTCAACCTACTGTCTGGCTCCTGTCAACCTACTGTCTGGCTCCTGTCAACCTACTGTCTGGCTCCTGTCTGGCTCCTGTCAACCTATTGTCTGGCTCCTGTCAACCTACTGTTTGGCACCTGTCAACCTACTGTCTGGCTCCTGTCAACCTACTGTCTGGCTCCTGTCAACCTACTGTCTGGCACCTGTCAACCTACTGTCTGGCTCCTGTCTGGAACCTGTCAACCTACTGTCTGGCTCCTGTCAACCTACTGTCTGGCACCTGTCAACCTACTGTCTGGCACCTGTCAACCTACAGTCTGGCACCTGTCAACCTACTGTCTGGCTCCTGTCAACCTACTGTCTGGCACCTGTCAACCTACTGTCTGGCTCCTGTCTGGCACCTGTCAACCTACTGTCTGGCTCCTGTCTGGCTCCTGTCAACCTATTGTCTGGCTCCTGTCAACCTACTGTTTGGCACCTGTCAACCTACTGTCTGGCTCCTGTCAACCTACTGTCTGGCTCCTGTCAACCTACTGTCTGGCACCTGTCAACCTACTGTCTGGCTCCTGTCTGGCACCTGTCAACCTACTGTCTGGCTCCTGTCAACCTACTGTCTGGCTCCTGTCAACCTACTGTCTGGCACCTGTCAACCTACTGTCTGGCACCTGTCAACCTACAGTCTGGCACCTGTCAACCTACTGTCTGGCTCCTGTCAACCTACTGTCTGGCACCTGTCAACCTACTGTCTGGCTCCTGTCTGGCACCTGTCAACCTACTGTCTGGCTCCTGTCAACCTACTGTCTGGCACCTGTCAACCTACTGTCTGGCACCTGTCAACCCACTGTCTGGCACCTGTCAACCTACTGTCTGGCTCCTGTCTGGCACCTGTCAACCTACTGTCTGGCTCCTGTCAACCTACTGTCTGGCACCTGTCAACCTACTGTCTGGCTCCTGTCTGGCACCTGTCAACCTACTGTCTGGCTCCTGTCTGGCACCTGTCAACCTGTCTGGCTCCTGTCAACCTACTGTCTGGCTCCTGTCAACCTACTGTCTGGCACCTGTCAACCTACTGGCTGGCACCTGTCAACCTACTGTCTGGCGCCTGTCAACCTACTGTCTGGCACCTGTCAACCTACTGTCTGGCTCCTGTCAACCTATTGTCTGGCTCCTGTCAACCTACTCTGGCTCCTGTCAACCTACTGTATGGCACCTGTCAACCTACTGTCTGGCTCCTGTCAACCTACTGTCTGGCTCCTGTCTGGCACCTGTCAACCTACTGTCTGGCTCCTGTCAATCTACTGTCTGGCACCTGTCAACCTACTGTCTGGCTCCTGTCTGGCTCCTGTCTGGCACCTGTCAACCTACTGTCTGGCTCCTGTCAACCTATTGTCTGGCTCCTGTCAACCTACTGTCTGGCACCTGTCAACCTACTGTCTGGCACTTGTCAACCTACTGTCTGGCTCCTGTCTGGCACCTGTCAACCTACTGTCTGGCTCCTGTCAACCTACTGTCTGGCACCTGTCAACTTACTGTCTGGCACCTGTCAACCTACTGTCTGGCTCCTGTCAACCTACTGTCTGGCTCCTGTCAACCTACTGTTTGGCACCTGTCAACCTACTGTCTGGCTCCTGTCTGGCACCTGTCAACCTACTGTCTGGCTCCTGTCAACCTACTGTCTGGCACCTGTCAACCTACTGTCTGGCACCTGTCTTGCTCCTGTCAACCTATTGTCTGGCTCCTGTCAACCTACTGTCTGGCACTGTCAACCTAGTGTCTGGCTCCTGTCTGGCACCTGTCAACCTACTGTCTGGCTCCTGTCAACCTACTGTCTGGCTCCTGTTAACCTACTGTCTGGCTCCTGTCAACCTACTGTCTGGCTCCTGTCTGGCTCCTGTCATCCTATTGTTTTTGGCTCCTGTCAACCTACTGTCTGGCACCTGTCAACCTACTGTCTGGCTCCTGTCAACCTACTGTCTGGCTCCTGTCAACCTACTGTCTGGCTCCTGTCAACCTACTGTCTGGCTCCTGTCTGGCACCTGTCAACCTACTGTCTGGCTCCTGTCAATATACTGTCTGGCACCTGTCAACCTACTGTCTGGCTCCTGTCTGGCACCTGTCAACCTACTGTCTGGCGCCTGTCTGGCTCCTGTCAACCTACTGTCTGGCACCTGTCAACCTACTGTCTGGCTCCTGTCTGGCACCTGTCAACCTACTGTCTGGCTCCTGTCAACCTACTGTCTGGCTCCTGTCTGGCACCTGTCAACCTATTGTCTGGCTCCTGTCAACCTACTGTCTGGCACCTGTCAACCTACTGTCTGGCTCCTGTCAACCTACTGTCTGGCACCTGTCAACCTACTGTCTGGCACCTGTCAACCTACTGTCTGGCACCTGTCAACCTACTGTCTGGCTCCTGTCAATCTACTGTCTGGCACCTGTCAACCTACTGTCTGGCACCTGTCAACCTACTGTCTGGCGCCTGTCAACCTACTGTCTGGCTCCTGTCAACCTACTGTCTGGCTCCTGTCAACCTACTGTCTGGCTCCTGTCAACCTACTGTCTGGCACCTGTCAACCTACTGTCTGGCTCCTGTCAACCTACTGTCTGGCTCCTGTCTGGCTCCTGTCTGGCACCTGTCAACCTACTGTCTGGCTCCTGTCAACCTATTGTCTGGCTCCTGTCAACCTACTGTCTGGCACCTGTCAACCTACTGTCTGGCACTTGTCAACCTACTGTCTGGCTCCTGTCTGGCACCTGTCAACCTACTGTCTGGCTCCTGTCAACCTACTGTCTGGCACCTGTCAACTTACTGTCTGGCACCTGTCAACCTACTGTCTGGCTCCTGTCAACCTACTGTCTGGCTCCTGTCAACCTACTGTTTGGCACCTGTCAACCTACTGTCTGGCTCCTGTCTGGCACCTGTCAACCTACTGTCTGGCTCCTGTCAACCTACTGTCTGGCACCTGTCAACCTACTGTCTGGCACCTGTCTTGCTCCTGTCAACCTATTGTCTGGCTCCTGTCAACCTACTGTCTGGCACTGTCAACCTAGTGTCTGGCTCCTGTCTGGCACCTGTCAACCTACTGTCTGGCTCCTGTCAACCTACTGTCTGGCTCCTGTTAACCTACTGTCTGGCTCCTGTCAACCTACTGTCTGGCTCCTGTCTGGCTCCTGTCATCCTATTGTTTTTGGCTCCTGTCAACCTACTGTCTGGCACCTGTCAACCTACTGTCTGGCTCCTGTCAACCTACTGTCTGGCTCCTGTCAACCTACTGTCTGGCTCCTGTCAACCTACTGTCTGGCTCCTGTCTGGCACCTGTCAACCTACTGTCTGGCTCCTGTCAATATACTGTCTGGCACCTGTCAACCTACTGTCTGGCTCCTGTCTGGCACCTGTCAACCTACTGTCTGGCGCCTGTCTGGCTCCTGTCAACCTACTGTCTGGCACCTGTCAACCTACTGTCTGGCTCCTGTCTGGCACCTGTCAACCTACTGTCTGGCTCCTGTCAACCTACTGTCTGGCTCCTGTCTGGCACCTGTCAACCTATTGTCTGGCTCCTGTCAACCTACTGTCTGGCACCTGTCAACCTACTGTCTGGCTCCTGTCAACCTACTGTCTGGCACCTGTCAACCTACTGTCTGGCACCTGTCAACCTACTGTCTGGCACCTGTCAACCTACTGTCTGGCTCCTGTCAATCTACTGTCTGGCACCTGTCAACCTACTGTCTGGCACCTGTCAACCTACTGTCTGGCGCCTGTCAACCTACTGTCTGGCTCCTGTCAACCTACTGTCTGGCTCCTGTCAACCTACTGTCTGGCTCCTGTCAACCTACTGTCTGGCACCTGTCAACCTACTGTCTGGCTCCTGTCAACCTACTGTCTGGCACCTGTCAACCTACTGTCTGGCTCCTGTCAACCTACTGTCTGGCTCCTGTCAACCTACTGTTTGGCACCTGTCAACCTACTGTCTGGCTCCTGTCTGGCTCCTGTCAACCTACTGTCTGGCTCCTGTCAACCTACTGTCTGGCACCTGTCAACCTACTGTCTGGCACCTGTCTGGCTCCTGTCAACCTATTGTTTGGCTCCTGTCAACCTACTGTCTGGCACTGTCAACCTACTGTCTGGCTCCTGTCAACCTACTGTCTGGCTCCTGTCAACCTACTGTCTGGCTCCTGTCTGGCTCCTGTCAACCTATTGTCTGGCTCCTGTCAACCTACTGTCTGGCTCCTGTCAACCTACTGTCTGGCTCCTGTCAACCTACTGTCTGGCACCTGTCAACCTACTGTCTGGCTCCTGTCTGGCACCTGTCAACCTACTGTCTGGCTCCTGTCAACCTACTGTCTGGCACCTGTCAACCTACTGTCTGGCACCTGTCAACCTACAGTCTGGCACCTGTCAACCTACAGTCTGGCACCTGTCAACCTACTGTCTGGCTCCTGTCAACCTACTGTCTGGCACCTGTCAACCTACTGTCTGGCTCCTGTCTGGCACCTGTCAACCTACTGTCTGGCTCCTGTCAACCTACTGTCTGGCACCTGTCAACCTACTGTCTGGCACCTGTCAACCCACTGTCTGGCACCTGTCAACCTACTGTCTGGCTCCTGTCTGGCACCTGTCAACCTACTGTCTGGCTCCTGTCAACCTACTGTCTGGCACCTGTCAACCTACTGTCTGGCTCCTGTCTGGCACCTGTCAACCTACTGTCTGGCTCCTGTCTGGCACCTGTCAACCTACTGTCTGGCTCCTGTCAACCTACTGTCTGGCTCCTGTCAACCTACTGTCTGGCACCTGTCAACCTACTGGCTGGCACCTGTCAACCTACTGTCTGGCGCCTGTCAACCTACTGTCTGGCACCTGTCAACCTACTGTCTGGCTCCTGTCAACCTATTGTCTGGCTCCTGTCAACCTACTCTGGCTCCTGTCAACCTACTGTATGGCACCTGTCAACCTACTGTCTGGCTCCTGTCAACCTACTGTCTGGCTCCTGTCTGGCACCTGTCAACCTACTGTCTGGCTCCTGTCAATCTACTGTCTGGCACCTGTCAACCTACTGTCTGGCTCCTGTCTGGCTCCTGTCTGGCACCTGTCAACCTACTGTCTGGCTCCTGTCTGGCTCCTGTCAACCTATTGTCTGGCTCCTGTCAACCTACTGTCTGGCACCTGTCAACCTACTGTCTGGCACTTGTCAACCTACTGTCTGGCTCCTGTCTGGCACCTGTCAACCTACTGTCTGGCTCCTGTCAACCTACTGTCTGGCTCCTGTCAACCTACTGTCTGGCACCTGTCAACTTACTGTCTGGCTCCTGTCTGGCACCTGTCAACCTACTGTCTGGCTCCTATTTTTTTTTTTTTTTTTCACCTTTATTTAACCAGGTAGGCTAGTTGAGAACAAGTTCTCATTTGCAACTGCGACCTGGCCAAGATAAAGCATAGCAGTGTGAACAGACAACACAGAGTTACACATGGAGTAAACAATAAACAAGTCAATAACATGGTAGAAAAAAAAAAGAGAATCTATATACAATGTGTGCAAAAGGCATGAGGTAGGCAATAAATCGAATAATTACAATTTAGCAGATTAACACTGGAGTGATAAATCATCAGATGATCATGTGCAAGAAGAGATACTGGTGTGCAAAAGAGCAGAAAAGTAAATAAATAAAAGCAGTATGGGGGGTGAGGTAGGTAAATTGGGTGGGTAGTTTACAGATGGACTATGTACAGCTGCAGCGATCGGTTAGCTGCTCGGATAGCAGATTTTTAAAGTTGTTGAGGGAGATAAAAGTCTCCAACTTCAGAGATTTTTGCAATTCGTTCCAGTCGCAGGCAGCAGAGAACTGGAAGGAAAGGCGTCCAAATGAGGTTTTGGCTTTAGGGATGATCAGTGAGATACACCTGCTGGAGCGCGTGTTGCAGGTGGGTGTAGCCATCGTGACCAGTGAACTGAGATAAGGCGGCACTTTACCTAGCATAGCCTTGTAGATGACCTGGAGCCAGTGGGTCTGACGACGAACATGTAGCGAGGGCCAGCCGACTAGGGCATACAGGTCGCAGTGGTGGGTCGTATAAGGTGCTTTAGTAACAAAACGAATGGCACTGTGATAAACTGCATCCAGTTTGCTGAGTAGAGTATTGGAAGCTATTTTGTAGATGACATCGCCGAAGTCGAGGATCGGTAGGATAGTCAGTTTTACTAGGGTAAGTTTGGCGGCGTGAGTGAAGGAGGCTTTGTTGCGGAATAGAAAGCCGATTCTTGCTTTGATTTTGGATTGGAGATGTTTGATATGAGTCTGGAAGGAGAGTTTGCAGTCTAGCCAGACACCTAGGTACTTATAGATGTCCACATATTCTAGGTCGGAACCGTCCAGGGTGGTGATGCTAGTCGGGCGTGCGGGTGCAGGCAGCGAACGGTTGAAAAGCATGCATTTGGTTTTACTAGCGTTTAAGAGCAGTTGGAGGCCACGGAAGGAGTGTTGTATGGCATTGAAGCTCGTTTGGAGGTTAGATAGTACAGTGTCCAAGGAAGGGCCGGAAGTATATAGAATGGTGTCGTCTGCGTAGAGGTGGATCAGGGAATCGCCCGCAGCAAGAGCAACATCATTGATGTATACAGAGAAAAGAGTCGGCCCGAGAATTGAACCCTGTGGTACCCCCATAGAGACTGCCAGAGGACCGGACAACATGCCCTCCGATTTGACACACTGAACTCTGTCTGCAAAGTAGTTGGTGAACCAGGCAAGGCAGTCATTAGAAAAACCGAGGCTACTGAGTCTGCCGATAAGAATATGGTGATTGACAGAGTCGAAAGCCTTGGCCAGGTCGATGAAGACGGCTGCACAGTAATGTCTTTTATCGATGGCGGTTATGATATCGTTTAGTACCTTGAGCGTGGCTGAGGTGCACCCATGACCGGCTCGGAAACCGGATTGCACAGCGGAGAAGGTACGGTGGGATTCGAGATGGTCAGTGATCTGTTTGTTGACTTGGCTTTCGAAGACCTTAGATAGGCAGGGCAGGATGGATATAGGTCTGTAACAGTTTGGGTCCAGGGTGTCTCCCCCTTTGAAGAGGGGGATGACCGCGGCAGCTTTCCAATCCTTGGGGATCTCAGATGATACGAAGGAGAGGTTGAACAGGCTGGTGATAGGGGGTGCGACAATGGCGGCGGACAGTTTCAGAAATAGGGGGTCCAGATTGTCAAGCCCAGCTGATTTGTATGGGTCCAGGTTTTCCAGCTCTTTCAGAACATCTGCTATCTGGATTTGGGTAAAGGAGAAGCTGGGGAGGCTTGGGCGAGTAGCAGCGGAGGGGGCGGGGCTGTTGGCCAAGGTTGGAGTCGCCAGGAGGAAGGCATGGCCAGCCATTGAGAAATGCTTGTTGAAGTCTTCGATTATCACGGATTTATCGGTGGTGACCGTGTTACCTAGCCTCAGTGCAGTGGGCAGCTGGGAGGAGGTGCTCTTGTTCTCCATGGACTTTACAGTATCCCAGAACTTTTTGGAGTTAGAGCTACAGGATGCAAATTTCTGCTTGAAAAAGCTGGCCTTTGCTTTCCTGACTGACTGCGTGTATTGGTTCCTGACTTCCCTGAACAGTTGCATATCGCGGGGGCTCTTCGATGCTATTGCAGTTCGCCACAGGATGTTTTTGTGCTGGTCGAGGGCAGTCAGGTCTGGAGTGAACCAGGGGCTATATCTGTTCTTGGTTCTGCATTTTTTGAACGGAGCATGCTTGTCTAATATGGTGAGGAAGTAACATTTAAAGAATGACCAGGCATCCTCAACTGACGGGATGAGGTCAATATCCTTCCAGGGAACCCGGGCCAGGTCGATTAGAAAGGCCTGCTCGCAGAAGTGTTTTAGGGAGCGTTTGACAGTGATGAGGGGTGGTCGTTTGACCGCGGACCCGTGGCGGATACAGGCAATGAGGCAGTGATCACTGAGATCTTGATTGAAGACAGCAGAGGTGTATTTGGAGGGCAGGTTGGTCAGGATAATGTCTATTAGGGTGCCCATGTTTACGGATTTAGGGTTGTACCTGGTGGGTTCCTTGATGATTTGTGTGAGATTGAGGGCATCAAGCTTGGATTGTAGGACTGCCGGGGTGTTAAGCATATCCCAGTTTAGGTCACCTAACAGAACAAACTCTGAAGCTAGATGGGGAGCGATCAATTCACAGATGGTGTCCAGGGCACAGCTGGGAGCTGAGGGGGGTCGGTAGCAGGCGGCAACAGTGAGAGACTTATTTCTGGAGAGATTAATTTTTTAAATTAGAAATTCAACCTACTGTCTAGCTCCTGTCAACCTACTGTCTGGCTCCTATCAACCTACTGTCTGGCTCCTGTCAACCTACTGTCTGGCTCCTGTCAACCTACTGTCTGGCTCCTGTCAACCTACTGTCTGGCACCTGTCAACCTACTGTCTGGCACCTGTCAACCTACTGTCTGGCTCCTGTCAACCTACTGTCTGGCTCCTGTCAACCTACTGTCTGGCACCTGTCAACCTACTGTCTGGCTCCTGTCAACCTACTGTCTGGCACCTGTCAACCTACTGTCTGGCTCCTGTAAACCTACTGTCTGGCACCTGTCAACTTACTGTCTGGCACCTGTCAACCTACTGTCTGGCTCCTGTCAACCTACTGTCTGGCTCCTGTCAACCTACTGTTTGGCACCTGTCAACCTACTGTCTGGCTCCTGTCTGGCACCTGTCAACCTACTGTCTGGCTCCTGTCAACCTACTGTCTGGCACCTGTCAACCTACTGTCTGGCACCTGTCTGGCTCCTGTCAACCTATTGTCTGGCTCCTGTCAACCTACTGTCTGGCACTGTCAACCTAGTGTCTGGCTCCTGTCTGGCACCTGTCAACCTACTGTCTGGCTCCTGTCAACCTACTGTCTGGCTCCTGTTAACCTACTGTCTGGCTCCTGTCAACCTACTGTCTGGCTCCTGTCTGGCTCCTGTCATCCTATTGTTTTTGGCTCCTGTCAACCTACTGTCTGGCACCTGTCAACCTATTGTCTGGCTCCTGTCAACCTACTGTCTGGCTCCTGTCAACCTACTGTCTGGCTCCTGTCAACCTACTGTCTGGCTCCTGTCTGGCACCTGTCAACCTACTGTCTGGCTCCTGTCAATATACTGTCTGGCACCTGTCAACCTACTGTCTGGCTCCTGTCTGGCACCTGTCAACCTACTGTCTGGCGCCTGTCTGGCTCCTGTCAACCTACTGTCTGGCACCTGTCAACCTACTGTCTGGCTCCTGTCTGGCACCTGTCAACCTACTGTCTGGCTCCTGTCAACCTACTGTCTGGCTCCTGTCTGGCACCTGTCAACCTATTGTCCGGCTCCTGTCAACCTACTGTCTGGCACCTGTCAACCTACTGTCTGGCTCCTGTCAACCTACTGTCTGGCTCCTGTCAACCTACTGTCTGGCACCTGTCAACCTACTGTCTGGCACCTGTCAACCTACTGTCTGGCTCCTGTCAATCTACTGTCTGGCACCTGTCAACCTACTGTCTGGCACCTGTCAACCTACTGTCTGGCGCCTGTCAACCTACTGTCTGGCTCCTGTCAACCTACTGTCTGGCTCCTGTCAACCTACTGTCTGGCTCCTGTCAACCTACTGTCTGGCACCTGTCAACCTACTGTCTGGCTCCTGTCAACCTACTGTCTGGCTCCTGTCAACCTACTGTCTGGCTCCTGTCAACCTACTGTCTGGCACCTGTCAACCTACTGTCTGGCACCTGTCTGGCTCCTGTCAACCTACTGTCTGGCACTGTCAACCTACTGTCTGGCTCCTGTCTGGCACCTGTCAACCTACTGTCTGGCTCCTGTCAACCTACTGTCTGGCTCCTGTCAACCTACTGTCTGGCTCCTGTCAACCTACTGTCTGGCTCCTGTCTGGCTCCTGTCAACCTATTGTCTGGCTCCTGTCAACCTACTGTTTGGCACCTGTCAACCTACTGTCTGGCTCCTGTCTGGCTCCTGTCAACCTACTGTCTGGCTCCTGTCAACCTACTGTCTGGCACCTGTCAACCTACTGTCTGGCACCTGTCTGGCTCCTGTCAACCTACTGTCTGGCACTGTCAACCTACTGTCTGGCTCCTGTCTGGCACCTGTCAACCTACTGTCTGGCTCCTGTCAACCTACTGTCTGGCTCCTGTCAACCTACTGTCTGGCTCCTGTCAACCTACTGTCTGGCTCCTGTCTGGCTCCTGTCAACCTATTGTCTGGCTCCTGTCAACCTACTGTTTGGCACCTGTCAACCTACTGTCTGGCTCCTGTCAACCTACTGTCTGGCTCCTGTCAACCTACTGTCTGGCACCTGTCAACCTACTGTCTGGCTCCTGTCTGGCACCTGTCAACCTACTGTCTGGCTCCTGTCAACCTACTGTCTGGCACCTGTCAACCTACTGTCTGGCTCCTGTCTGGCACCTGTCAACCTACTGTCTGGCTCCTGTCAACCTACTGTCTGGCACCTGTCAACCTACTGTCTGGCACCTGTCAACCCACTGTCTGGCACCTGTCAACCTACTGTCTGGCTCCTGTCTGGCACCTGTCAACCTACTGTCTGGCTCCTGTCAACCTACTGTCTGGCACCTGTCAACCTACTGTCTGGCTCCTGTCAACCTACTGTCTGGCTCCTGTCTGGCACCTGTCAACCTACTGTCTGGCTCCTGTCTGGCACCTGTCAACCTACTGTCTGGCTCCTGTCAACCTACTGTCTGGCTCCTGTCAACCTACTGTCTGGCTCCTGTCAACCTACTGTCTGGCACCTGTCAACCTACTGTCTGGCGCCTGTCAACCTACTGTCTGGCACCTGTCAACCTACTGTCTGGCTCCTGTCAACCTATTGTCTGGCTCCTGTCAACCTACTCTGGCTCCTGTCAACCTACTGTATGGCACCTGTCAACCTACTGTCTGGCTCCTGTCAACCTACTGTCTGGCTCCTGTCTGGCACCTGTCAACCTACTGTCTGGCTCCTGTCAATCTACTGTCTGGCACCTGTCAACCTACTGTCTGGCTCCTGTCTGGCTCCTGTCTGGCACCTGTCAACCTACTGTCTGGCTCCTGTCTGGCTCCTGTCAACCTATTGTCTGGCTCCTGTCAACCTACTGTCTGGCACCTGTCAACCTACTGTCTGGCACTTGTCAACCTACTGTCTGGCTCCTGTCTGGCACCTGTCAACCTACTGTCTGGCTCCTGTCAACCTACTGTCTGGCACCTGTCAACTTACTGTCTGGCACCTGTCAACCTACTGTCTGGCACCTGTCAACCTACTGTCTGGCTCCTATTTTTTTTTTTTTTTTTTTTTTTCACCTTTATTTAACCAGGTAGGCTAGTTGAGAACAAGTTCTCATTTGCAACTGCGACCTGGCCAAGATAAAGCATAGCAGTGTGAACAGACAACACAGAGTTACACATGGAGTAAACAATAAACAAGTCAATAACATGGTAGAAAAAAAAAAGAGAATCTATATACAATGTGTGCAAAAGGCATGAGGTAGGCAATAAATCGAATAATTACAATTTAGCAGATTAACACTGGAGTGATAAATCATCAGATGATCATGTGCAAGAAGAGATACTGGTGTGCAAAAGAGCAGAAAAGTAAATAAATAAAAGCAGTATGGGGGGTGAGGTAGGTAAATTGGGTGGGTAGTTTACAGATGGACTATGTACAGCTGCAGCGATCGGTTAGCTGCTCGGATAGCAGATTTTTAAAGTTGTTGAGGGAGATAAAAGTCTCCAACTTCAGAGATTTTTGCAATTCGTTCCAGTCGCAGGCAGCAGAGAACTGGAAGGAAAGGCGTCCAAATGAGGTTTTGGCTTTAGGGATGATCAGTGAGATACACCTGCTGGAGCGCGTGTTGCAGGTGGGTGTAGCCATCGTGACCAGTGAACTGAGATAAGGCGGCACTTTACCTAGCATAGCCTTGTAGATGACCTGGAGCCAGTGGGTCTGACGACGAACATGTAGCGAGGGCCAGCCGACTAGGGCATACAGGTCGCAGTGGTGGGTCGTATAAGGTGCTTTAGTAACAAAACGAATGGCACTGTGATAAACTGCATCCAGTTTGCTGAGTAGAGTATTGGAAGCTATTTTGTAGATGACATCGCCGAAGTCGAGGATCGGTAGGATAGTCAGTTTTACTAGGGTAAGTTTGGCGGCGTGAGTGAAGGAGGCTTTGTTGCGGAATAGAAAGCCGATTCTTGCTTTGATTTTGGATTGGAGATGTTTGATATGAGTCTGGAAGGAGAGTTTGCAGTCTAGCCAGACACCTAGGTACTTATAGATGTCCACATATTCTAGGTCGGAACCGTCCAGGGTGGTGATGCTAGTCGGGCGTGCGGGTGCAGGCAGCGAACGGTTGAAAAGCATGCATTTGGTTTTACTAGCGTTTAAGAGCAGTTGGAGGCCACGGAAGGAGTGTTGTATGGCATTGAAGCTCGTTTGGAGGTTAGATAGTACAGTGTCCAAGGAAGGGCCGGAAGTATATAGAATGGTGTCGTCTGCGTAGAGGTGGATCAGGGAATCGCCCGCAGCAAGAGCAACATCATTGATGTATACAGAGAAAAGAGTCGGCCCGAGAATTGAACCCTGTGGTACCCCCATAGAGACTGCCAGAGGACCGGACAACATGCCCTCCGATTTGACACACTGAACTCTGTCTGCAAAGTAGTTGGTGAACCAGGCAAGGCAGTCATTAGAAAAACCGAGGCTACTGAGTCTGCCGATAAGAATATGGTGATTGACAGAGTCGAAAGCCTTGGCCAGGTCGATGAAGACGGCTGCACAGTAATGTCTTTTATCGATGGCGGTTATGATATCGTTTAGTACCTTGAGCGTGGCTGAGGTGCACCCATGACCGGCTCGGAAACCGGATTGCACAGCGGAGAAGGTACGGTGGGATTCGAGATGGTCAGTGATCTGTTTGTTGACTTGGCTTTCGAAGACCTTAGATAGGCAGGGCAGGATGGATATAGGTCTGTAACAGTTTGGGTCCAGGGTGTCTCCCCCTTTGAAGAGGGGGATGACCGCGGCAGCTTTCCAATCCTTGGGGATCTCAGATGATACGAAGGAGAGGTTGAACAGGCTGGTGATAGGGGGTGCGACAATGGCGGCGGACAGTTTCAGAAATAAGGGGTCCAGATTGTCAAGCCCAGCTGATTTGTATGGGTCCAGGTTTTCCAGCTCTTTCAGAACATCTGCTATCTGGATTTGGGTAAAGGAGAAGCTGGGGAGGCTTGGGCGAGTAGCAGCGGAGGGGGCGGGGCTGTTGGCCAAGGTTGGAGTCGCCAGGAGGAAGGCATGGCCAGCCATTGAGAAATGCTTGTTGAAGTCTTCGATTATCACGGATTTATCGGTGGTGACCGTGTTACCTAGCCTCAGTGCAGTGGGCAGCTGGGAGGAGGTGCTCTTGTTCTCCATGGACTTTACAGTATCCCAGAACTTTTTGGAGTTAGAGCTACAGGATGCAAATTTCTGCTTGAAAAAGCTGGCCTTTGCTTTCCTGACTGACTGCGTGTATTGGTTCCTGACTTCCCTGAACAGTTGCATATCGCGGGGGCTCTTCGATGCTATTGCAGTTCGCCACAGGATGTTTTTGTGCTGGTCGAGGGCAGTCAGGTCTGGAGTGAACCAGGGGCTATATCTGTTCTTGGTTCTGCATTTTTTGAACGGAGCATGCTTGTCTAATATGGTGAGGAAGTAACATTTAAAGAATGACCAGGCATCCTCAACTGACGGGATGAGGTCAATATCCTTCCAGGGAACCCGGGCCAGGTCGATTAGAAAGGCCTGCTCGCAGAAGTGTTTTAGGGAGCGTTTGACAGTGATGAGGGGTGGTCGTTTGACCGCGGACCCGTGGCGGATACAGGCAATGAGGCAGTGATCACTGAGATCTTGATTGAAGACAGCAGAGGTGTATTTGGAGGGCAGGTTGGTCAGGATAATGTCTATTAGGGTGCCCATGTTTACGGATTTAGGGTTGTACCTGGTGGGTTCCTTGATGATTTGTGTGAGATTGAGGGCATCAAGCTTGGATTGTAGGACTGCCGGGGTGTTAAGCATATCCCAGTTTAGGTCACCTAACAGAACAAACTCTGAAGCTAGATGGGGAGCGATCAATTCACAGATGGTGTCCAGGGCACAGCTGGGAGCTGAGGGGGGTCGGTAGCAGGCGGCAACAGTGAGAGACTTATTTCTGGAGAGATTAATTTTTAAAATTAGAAGTTCAACCTACTGTCTAGCTCCTGTCAACCTACTGTCTGGCTCCTATCAACCTACTGTCTGGCTCCTGTCAACCTACTGTCTGGCTCCTTTCTGGGCCCTGTTAACCTACTGTCTGGCTCCTGTCAACCTACTGTCTGGCTCCTGTCTGGCTCCTGTCAACCTATTGTCTGGCTCCTGTCAACCTACTGTCAACCAACTGTCTGGCTCCTGTCAACCTACTGTCTTGCTCCTGTCTGGCTCCTGTCAACCTACTGTCTGGCTCCTTTCTGGGTCCTGTCAACCTACTGTCTGGCTCCTTTCTGGGTCCTGTCAACCTACTGTCTGGCTCCTGTCAACCTACTGTCAACCTACTGTCTGGCTCCTGTCAACCTACTGTCTGGCTCCTGTCAACCTACTGTCTGGCTCCTTTCTAGGCCCTGTTAACCTACTGTCTGGCTCCTGTCAACCTACTGTCTGGCTCCTGTCAACCTATTGTCTGGCTCCTGTCAACCTACTGTCAACCTACTGTCTGGCTCCTGTCAACCTACTGTCTGGCTCCTGTCAACCTACTGTCTGGCTCCTTTCTGGGTCCTGTCAACCTACTGTCTGGCCTTGTCAACCTACTGTCTGGTTCCTTTCTGGTTCCTGTCAACCTACTGTCAACCTACTGTCTGGCTCCTGTCAACCTACTGTCTTGCTCCTGTCTGGCTCCTTTGAGACCCCAATGTCTGTTAGAGGCAGAAAGGAGAGCACACAGTGGACTAGGAACACTTTAGGCAAAGAGGAGACGGGTGGGTCGACCCCCCCAAAAAAATTGGGAGAGATTTCATGAAACAATTGACAACCATTCTACACTTTGGGGTTGTTATGTTCTCTCATCGGAGCTTTCAAGAGTTTAATAAATATCAAACTTAAGTTTAGCATTTATACATTTAAAAAGAAAATCACGTTCTGTAGGACACACCAACACGACAGCATCACTCAGCGATATAATTTATCCACTGCCTGACAGATGGACAGGCTGACAGACAAACGGACGGACAGACAGGCTGACAGACAGACGGACAGACAGACAGGCTGACGGACAGACAGACAGACGCACAGGCTGACAGACGGACAGGCTGACAGACGGACAGGCTGACAGACAGACAGACAGACGGACAGGCTGACAGACAGACAGACGGACAGGCTGACAGACAGACAGACGGACAGGCTGACAGACGGACAGACAGATGGACAGGCTGACAGACGGACAGACAGATGGACAGGCTGACAGACAGACGGAGAGACTGACAGACGGACAGGCTGACAGACAGACGGACAGGCTGACAGACGGACAGACAGACAACAGGGTAGTTAACATAGCGAGTGAGCCAAACAGGCCTAAATATAAACCAGTCTGGAAACTGCTGCTCTAGAATCTATGGAGTCGTAAACACTTCCACTACTTCTATATATAGGCTAACTGCCATCTAGCAACGGCAGGCCTTTGATACCCAATACCGATGGACGTTGTGGACAACCACGGGTGTTGGCCAGGGAGACTGGCGTCAAAGCAGTGGCGTAATGCGAGTGGCTGGACGACTGGACAGCGGGTTGCACTGGGACATAAACGGTTATACAACGAACAACAGAAACCACAGTCAGTCAAGAGCTGCTAATGCTAACAGTGCTACAGTCAATAAGTTCAGTTTACATCATCCCTGGGCAGTATGCCTCCTGGTAGTCTAGGGTCATTAATGGGGTCATTACTGTTACTAGTAAAGGGTGAGAGAGAAGGAAAGAGAAAAGGATGGGGCTGGAACTATTAATCTGTTAATTAGTTCATAGTTAATTAAGTTCGACACATATGCAGTGTACAGTATGTAACACACAGTGGATGGCCGTGGAAGATGTTCCAGACAGAACTGCTAACTGAAACGTTTTGTTGTTTTCAGAGCGTCTGAGATTCTCGCTGTAATGAAATTACTAATTCATGCGTAGATATACACATTCTCTCTCACGCTCTCTTCCTCGCTCTCTCTCACACACACAAAGCATTCTGCATCTTTCAGGACCCCCAGGGCAGTGTTTCCAGCTTCTGAGATGTCCTGGTCTTATCATGGGCTAGTCTGCCATGTGCAGTGGGACGGAACATTCTGAGAACATTGTGTAGTCACTTACATGCTGCCCTCTGTCTCCAGAAAAGGGGAACAGGGTCATTACATCACCACTAAGCGCCGCGGGAACAGAATGAGATGTGGTCATAGTCAGAGCTCTTTATATTTCTAAATAGGAGATTTACATTTTACACTTTAGTCATGTAGCAACATGCAACAATTTTACTGAGTTACAGTTCATGTATGGAAATCAGTCAATTTAAAGAAAGTCAACCCCCCTCACACCCCAGGTGAAGAAGCCAGATGTGGAGGTTCTGTGCTGGCGTGGTTACACGTGGTCTGCGGTTTTGAGGCCGGTTGGAAGTACTGCCAAATTCTCCAAAACAACGTTGGAGGAGGCTTATGTTAGTGAAATAAACATTCAATTCTCTGGCAACAGCTCTGGTGGACATTCCTGCAGTCAGCATGCCAGTTGCACTCTCCCTAAACTTGAGACATCTGTGGCATTGTGTTGTGTGACAAAACTGCACATTTTAGAGTGGCCTTTTATTGTCCCCAGGACAAGGTGCACCTGTGTAATGATCATGCTGTTTAATCAGCTTCTTGATATGCCACACCTGTCAAAGGAGAAATGCTCACTAACTGGGATGTAAACACATTTGTTCGCCAAATTTGAGAGAAATAAGCTTTTGTGCTTTTGGAACATTTCTGGGATCTTTTATTTCAACATGAAAAGCCGGAACAATACTTTACATGTTGCGTTTATATTTTTGTTCAGTATATATCTATATTTGACTCCAAGAATCTATTTAATTCAATTTTTGCTACTGTATGTAGGTAGCATTAGCTAGCACTGGTCATCATGTATCTGAGCCAAAACGCCACCAAATCGCAATAAAATCACAGTATTGAATCACAATACATATAGAATCATGAGAATCACAATACATATTGAATCATGAGATTCACAATACATATAGAATCACAATACATATAGAATCATAATACATATAGAATCATGAGAATCACAATACATATAGAATCATGAGAATCACAATACATATAGAATCATGAGAATCACAATACATATAGAATCATGAGAATCACAATACATATAGAATCATGAGAATCACAATACATCTAGATTCATGAGAATCTGAATACATATAGAATCACAATACATATAGAATCATGAGAATCACAATACATATAGAATCATGAGAATCACAATACATATAGAATCATGAGAATCACAATACATCTAGATTCATGAGAATCTGAATACATATAGAATCACAATACATATAGAATCATGAGAATCACAATACATATAGAATCATGAGAATCACAATACATATAGAATCATGAGAATCACATTACATATAGAATCATGAGAATCACATTACATATAGTATCATATCGGCACCTAAGTATTGTGATAATATCGTATCGTGAGGCCCCTGGTAATTCCCAGCCCTAGTTATTGCATCATCAAACAGACAGGTAATAAAAGCATGAGTAAGACCGTGGGTCATTGTTGACCACTGGTAATGCGTGTGACACACAGAGGGGAAGTGAGACTGGGAAAGGTCAGTGACTGTTCTGTTCTCCTTTTACTAACATAACATGACACACACACACACACACACACATATCCTATCAAGTACAGCTCAGAAGTAAACATATTGGATGCACATACAGGACCATGTAAATATAAAGCTATACAAATAAATAGGTCAGTATGTAGAAAACAGTTGACATGTAGAAAGAGAGTGAGACAGAGAACAAGAGAGGAGGAGTGGGTGAATGAAGGGGTAGGGGAGGAGTGGGTGAATGAAGAGGTAGGAGAGGAGTGGGTGAATGAAGAGGTAGAGGAGGAGTGGGTGAATGAAGAGGTAGGGGAGGAGTGGGTGAATGAAGAGGTAGAGGAGGAGTGGGTGAATGAAGAGGTAGGGGAGGAGTGGGTGAATGAAGAGGTAGGGGAGGAGTGGGTGAATGAAGAGGTAGAGGAGGAGTGGGTGAATGAAGAGGTAGAGGAGGAGTGGGTGAATGAAGAGGTAGAGGAGGAGTGGGTGAATGAAGGGGTAGGGGAGGAGTGGGTGAATGAAGAGGTAGGGGAGGAGTGGGTGAATGAAGAGGTAGAGGAGGAGTGGGTGAATGAAGGGGTAGAGGAGGAATGGGTGAATGAAGGGGTAGAGGAGGAGTGGGTGAATGAAGAGGAGGAGTGGGTGAATGAAGAGGAGGAGTGGGTGAATGAAGGGGTAGAGGAGGAATGGGTGAATGAAGAGGTAGAGGAGGAGTGGGTGAATGAAGAGGTAGAGGAGGAGTGGGTGAATGAAGAGGTAGGGGAGGAGTGGGTGAATGAAGAGGTAGGGGAGGAGTGGGTGAATGAAGAGGTAGGGGAGGAGTGGGTGAATGAAGAGGTAGGGGAGGAGTGGGTGAATGAAGAGGTAGGGGAGGAGTGGGTGAATGAAGAGGTAGGGGAGGAATGGGTGAATGAAGAGGTAGGGGAGGAGTGGGTGAATGAAGAGGTAGGGGAGGAGTGGGTGAATGAAGAGGTAGAGGAGGAGTGGGTGAATGAAGAGGTAGAGGAGGAGTGGGTGAATGAAGAGGTATGGGAGGAGTGGGTGAATGAAGAGGTAGGGGAGGAGTGGGTGAATGAAGAGGTAGGGGAGGAGTGGGTGAATGAAGAGGTAGGGGAGGAGTGGGTGAATGAAGAGGTAGAGGAGGAGTGGGTGAATGAAGAGGTAGGGGAGGAGTGGGTGAATGAAGAGGTAGGGGAGGAGTGGGTGAATGAAGAGGTAGAGGAGGAGTGGGTGAATGAAGAGGTAGGGGAGGAGTGGGTGAATGAAGAGGTAGGGGAGGAGTGGGTGAATGAAGAGGTAGGGGAGGAGTGGGTGAATGAAGAGGTAGAGGAGGAGTGGGTGAATGAAGAGGTAGGGGAGGAGTGGGTGAATGAAGAGGTAGGGGAGGAGTGGGTGAATGAAGAGGTAGGGGAGGAGTGGGTGAATGAAGAGGTAGGGGAGGAGTGGGTGAATGAAGAGGTAGGGGAGGAGTGGGTGAATGAAGAGGTAGAGGAGGAGTGGGTGAATGAAGAGGTAGGGGAGGAATGGGTGAATGAAGAGGTAGGGGAGGAGTGGGTGAATGAAGAGGTAGGGGAGGAGTGGGTGAATGAAGAGGTAGGGGAGGAGTGGGTGAATGAAGAGGTAGAGGAGGAGTGGGTGAATGAATGAAGGGGTAGGGGAGGAGTGGGTGAATGAAGAGGTAGAGGAGGAGTGGGTGAATGAAGGGGTAGAGGAGGAATGGGTGAATGAAGAGGTAGAGGAGGAGTGGGTGAATGAAGGGGTAGGGGAGGAGTGGGTGAATGAAGAGGTAGAGGAGGAGTGGGTGAATGAAGGGGTAGAGGAGGAATGGGTGAATGAAGAGGTAGAGGAGGAGTGGGTGAATGAAGAGGTAGAGGAGGAATGGGTGAATGAAGAGGTAGAGGAGGAGTGGGTGAATGAAGAGGTAGGGGAGGAGTGGGTGAATGAAGAGGTAGGGGAGGAGTGGGTGAATGAAGAGGTAGGGGAGGAGTGGGTGAATGAAGAGGTAGGGGAGGAGTGGGTGAATGAAGAGGTAGGGGAGGAGTGGGTGAATGAAGAGGTAGAGGAGGAGTGGGTGAATGAAGAGGTCGAGGAGGAGTGGGTGAATGAAGAGGTAGAGGAGGAGTGGGTGAATGAAGAGGTAGGGGAGGAGTGGGTGAATGAAGAGGTAGGGGAGGAGTGGGTGAATGAAGAGGTAGGGGAGGAGTGGGTGAATGAAGAGGTAGAGGAGGAGTGGGTGAATGAAGAGGTAGGGGAGGAGTGGGTGAATGAAGAGGTAGGGGAGGAGTGGGTGAATGAAGAGGTAGGGGAGGAGTGGGTGAATGAAGAGGTAGAGGAGGAGTGGGTGAATGAAGAGGTAGGGGAGGAATGGGCGAATGAAGAGGTAGGGGAGGAATGGGCGAATGAAGAGGTAGGGGAGGAGTGGGCGAATGAAGAGGTAGGGGAGGAGTGGGCGAATGAAGAGGTAGGGGAGGAGTGGGCGAATGAAGAGGTAGGGGAGGAGTGGGCGAATGAAGAGGTAGGGGAGGAGTGGGCGAATGAAGAGGTAGGGGAGGAGTGGGCGAATGAAGAGGTAGAGGAGGAGTGGGTGAATGAAGAGGTAGAGGAGGAGTGGGTGAATGAAGAGGTAGAGGAGGAGTGGGTGAATGAAGAGGTAGAGGAGGAGTGGGTGAATGAAGAGGTAGAGGAGGAGTGGGTGAATGAAGAGGTAGGGGAGGAGTGGGTGAATGAAGAGGTAGGGGAGGAGTGGGTGAATGAAGAGGTAGAGGAGGAGTGGGTGAATGAAGAGGTAGAGGAGGAGTGGGTGAATGAAGAGGTAGGGGAGGAATGGGTGAATGAAGAGGTAGGGGAGGAGTGGGTGAATGAAGAGGTAGGGGAGGAGTGGGTGAATGAAGAGGTAGAGGAGGAGTGGGTGAATGAAGAGGTAGGGGAGGAATGGGTGAATGAAGAGGTAGGGGAGGAGTGGGTGAATGAAGAGGTAGGGGAGGAGTGGGTGAATGAAGAGGTAGGGGAGGAGTGGGTGAATGAAGAGGTAGAGGAGGAGTGGGTGAATGAAGAGGTAGGGGAGGAATGGGTGAATGAAGAGGTAGGGGAGGAGTGGGTGAATGAAGAGGTAGAGGAGGAGTGGGTGAATGAAGAGATAGGGGAGGAGTGGGTGAATGAAGAGGTAGGGGAGGAGTGGGTGAATGAAGAGGTAGGGGAGGAATGGGTGAATGAAGAGGTAGGGGAGGAGTGGGTGAATGAAGAGGTAGAGGAGGAGTGGGTGAATGAAGAGGTAGAGGAGGAGTGGGTGAATGAAGAGGTAGAGGAGGAGTGGGTGAATGAAGAGGTAGGGGAGGAATGGGTGAATGAAGAGGTAGGGGAGGAGTGGGTGAATAAAGAGGTAGAGGAGGAGTGGGTGAATGAAGAGGTAGAGGAGGAGTGGGTGAATGAAGAGGTAGAGGAGGAGTGGGTGAATGAAGAGGTAGGGGAGGAATGGGCGAATGAAGAGGTAGGGGAGGAGTGGGCGAATGAAGTGGTAGGGGAGGAGTGGGCGAATGAAGAGGTAGGGGAGGAGTGGGCGAATGAAGAGGTAGAGGAGGAGTGGGTGAATGAAGAGGTAGAGGAGGAGTGGGTGAATGAAGAGGTAGGGGAGGAATGGGTGAATGAAGAGGTAGGGGAGGAGTGGGTGAATGAAGAGGTAGAGGAGGAGTGGGTGAATGAAGAGGTAGAGGAGGAGTGGGTGAATGAAGAGGTAGAGGAGGAGGAATGGGTGAATGAAGAGGTAGAGGAGGAGGAATGGGTGAATGAAGAGGTAGAGGAGGAGTGGGTGAATGAAGAGGTAGGGGAGGAGTGGGTGAATGAAGAGGTAGAGGAGGAGTGGGCGAATGAAGAGGTAGGGGAGGAGTGGGCGAATGAAGAGGTAGAGGAGGAGTGGGTGAATGAAGAGGTAGAGGAGGAGTGGGTGAATGAAGAGGTAGAGGAGGAGGAATGGGTGAATGAAGAGGTAGAGGAGGAGGAATGGGTGAATGAAGAGGTAGAGGAGGAGTGGGTGAATGAAGAGGTAGGGGAGGAGTGGGTGAATGAAGAGGTAGAGGAGGAGTGGGTGAATGAAGAGGTAGAGGAGGAGTGGGTGAATGAAGAGGTAGAGGAGGAGTGGGTGAATGAAGAGGTAGAGGAGGAGTGGGTGAATGAAGAGGTAGGGGAGGAGTGGGTGAATGAAGTGGTAGGGGAGGAGTGGGTGAACGAAGAGGTAGAGGAGGAGTGGGTGAACGAAGAGGTAGGGGAGGAGTGGGTGAACGAAGAGGTAGGGGAGGAGTGGGTGAATGAAGAGGTAGGGGAGGAGTGGGTGAATGAAGAGGTAGGGGAGGAGTGGGTGAATGAAGAGGTAGGGGAGGAGTGGGTGAATGAAGAGGTAGAGGAGGAGTGGGTGAATGAAGAGGTAGGGGAGGAGTGGGTGAATGAAGAGGTAGAGGAGGAGTGGGTGAATGAAGAGGTAGAGGAGGAGTGGGTGAATGAAGAGGTAGGGGAGGAGTGGGTGAATGAAGAGGTAGGGGGGGAGTGGGTGAATGAAGAGGTAGGGGAGGAGTGGGTGAATGAAGAGGTAGGGGAGGAGTGGGTGAATGAAGAGGTAGAGGAGGAGTGGGTGAATGAAGAGGTAGGGGAGGAGTGGGTGAATGAAGAGGTAGGGGAGGAGTGGGTGAATGAAGAGGTAGGGGGGAGTGGGTGAATGAAGAGGTAGGGGAGGAGTGGGTGAATGAAGAGGTAGGGGGGGAGTGGGTGAATGAAGAGGTAGGGGAGGAGTGGGTGAATGAAGAGGTAGGGGAGGAGTGGGTGAATGAAGAGGTAGAGGAGGAGTGGGTGAATGAAGAGGTAGGGGAGGAGTGGGTGAATGAAGAGGTAGGGGAGGAGTGGGTGAATGAAGAGGTAGGGGAGGAGTGGGTGAATGAAGAGGTAGGGGGGAGTGGGTGAATGAAGAGGTAGGGGAGGAGTGGGTGAATGAAGAGGTAGAGGAGGAGTGGGTGAATGAAGAGGTAGGGGAGGAGTGGGTGAATGAAGAGGTAGGGGAGGAGTGGGTGAATGAAGAGGTAGAGGAGGAGTGGGTGAATGAAGAGGTAGGGGAGGAGTGGGTGAATGAAGAGGTAGGGGAGGAGTGGGTGAACGAAGAGGTAGGGGAGGAGTGGGTGAATGAAGAGGTAGGGGAGGAGTGGGTGAATGAAGAGGTAGGGGAGGAGTGGGCGAATGAAGAGGTAGAGGAGGAGTGGGTGAATGAAGAGGTAGAGGAGGAGTGGATGAATGAAGAGGTAGAGGAGTGGGTGAATGAAGAGATGGAGGAGGAAGAGGAGGAGGATGAGGAGGAGGATGGGGGCAAAGCTTTAGTTGACTGGTCGATTGTTTGGTCGACCAAGATTTCTTTAGTCGAGCAGTAGCAAAAATAAATATATATGTCATGGTGTACAAGACCCCTATTGGCTCCTGTCTGAGTGGACTGAGCCATTATGGAGGTCTGTCTGAGTGGACTGATCCATTATGGAGGCCTGTCTGAGTGGACTGATACATTATGGAGGCCTATCTGATTGGACTGATCCATTGTGGAGGCCTGTCTGAGTGGACTGATCCATTGTGGAGGCCTGTCTGATTGGACTGATACATTATGGAGGCCTGTCTGATTGGACTGATCCATTGTGGACTGATCCATGTTTGTCTGATCCATTGTGGAGGCCTGTCTGAGTGGACTGATCCATTGTGGACTGATCCATGTTTGTCTGATCCATTGTGGAGGCCTGTCTGATTGGACTGATCCATTGTGGACTGATCCATGTTTGTCTGATCCATTGTGGAGGCCTGTCTGATTGGACTGATCCATTGTGGACTGATCCATGTTTGTCTGATCCATTGTGGAGGCCTGTCTGATTGGACTGATCCATTGTGGACTGATCCATGTTTGTCTGATCCATTGTGGAGGCCTGTCTGATTGGACTGATCCATTGTGGACTGATCCATGTTTGTCTGATCCATTGTGGAGGCCTGTCTGATTGGACTGATCCATTGTGGACTGATCCATGTTTGTCTGATCCTTTGTGGAGGCCTGTCTGATTGGACTGATCCATTGTGGACTGATCCATGTGTGTCTGATCCATTGTGGAGGCTGTGGGAATGGCATAGTCCATCAGTCTGAGACATGCTACTGAAATTGTATATGGTTATATTATTACGTAAGAACAGAGCTCCTCTGTCCAGTGTCTGAGTTCTTTTGCCCAGCTTAATATTTTCTTTTATTGGCCAGTCTGAGATATGGCTTTTTCTTTGCAACTCTGCCTAGAAGGCCAGCATCCCGGAGTTGCCTCTTCACAGTTGACGTTGAGACTGGTGTTTTGTGGGTACTATTTAATGAAGCTGCCAGCTGAGGACTTGTGAGGTGTTTGTTTCTCAAACTAGACACTCTAATGTACTTGTCCTCTAGCTGTTGTGCACCGGGGCCTCCCACTCCTCTTTCTATTCTGGTTAGAGACAGTTTGAGCTGTTCTGTGAAGGGAGTAGCACACAGCGTTGTACGAGATCTTCAGTGTCTTGGCAATTTCTTGCATGGAATAGCCTTCGTTTCTCAGAACAAGAATAGACTGACAAGTTTCAAAAGAAAGTTCTTTGTTTCTGGCCATTTTGAGCCTGTAATCGAACCCACAAATGCTGATGCTCCAGATACTCAACTAGTCTAAAGAAAGCCAGTTTTATTGCTTCTTAAAATCAGAAGAACAGTTTTCAGCTGTGCTAACATAATTCCAAAAGGGTTTTCTAATGATCAATTAGCCTTTTAAAATAATAAACTTGGATTGCTAACACAACGTGCCATTGGAACACAGGAGTGATGGTTGCTGATAATGGGCCTCTGTACGCCTATGTAGATATTCCATAAAAAATCTGCCGTTTCCAGCTACAATAGTCATTTACAACATTAACAATGTCTACACTGTATTTCTGATAAATGTGATGTAAAACATGTGCTTTTCTTTAAAAAAGCAAGGACATTTCTAAGTGACCCCAAACTTCTGAACGGTAGTGTATATCTACAGACATAATACAGATGCTGCTTCTTAATATGAATAATATTATTAATAATAATGAATAATATTAATAATAATGAATAATAATAATAATAATAGTAATATTAATAACACAAAAAAATACTATGAATAGTAATGAATAATATTAATAACGCATAAGAATCATATTAATAATAATACTATTAATAATAATAATAATATTAATATGAATAGTAGGAATACTCATTAATCATATAATAATAATGAATAAGAATCATATTAATAATAATACTAATAATGATAATATTAATAATGACAATAATAATGAACAATAATAATGATATTGATACTATTAATAATAATACAATTAATAATAATACTATTCATAATAATAATATCCCTCCGTTTTCTTGATCTCCTTATTGGTATTATTATTATTATTATTATTGTTATGATCATCTTTATACTAATTGTAGAGGCTTCCTTTCCCATTGACTATAGCTACTGCCCAAGCCTGAAGCGGGGTTGTTTCGGTCGCATACAGTCCACATTCAACGTTTCCAAACGGCAAAAACATTCGATGAGATCCAGGGATATGGTGCAACAAAAAGGTTTATTCCTCTTATATCTAACAAAAAATGATTCTCCAATCAACTTAAAGCAGAGATTACTTGACGTAAAAATACATAATATGGCCTGTTGTTTGTATGTCTGTAAGGCTAGAAGTATCAGGCATCAAGGTAAGACCCAAGTGCAGACTGTGTGAAGTAACAATGTTAATTGTAACAACAGAGGCAGGCAAACGACAGGTCAAGGCAGGCAGGGGTCGAAAATCCAGAGTAGAGGTCAAGGTACAGGACGGCAGGCAGGCTCAGGGTCAGGGACAGGCAGAGTGTTCAGGTGGGCGGGTACAGGGTCAGGACAGTCAAGGGTCAAAAACCAGGAGGGCGAGAAAGAGAGAGACTGGGGAAAAACGGGAGCTAAGACAATACGCTGGTTGACTTGAACAAACAAGACGAACTGGCACAGACAGACAGAAAACACAGGTATAAATACCCAGAGGATAAGTGGGGAAGATGGGCGACACCAGGAGGGGGTGGAGACAAGGACAGGTGAAACAGATCTAATAAGTAACAAAGGAATATATCTCAATCAGGTAAATATAAATCATCAAGGTACCTGATATTTCATCATATTTCATATATTTACACACACGTACACGGAGCTCTGTATGTTCTTATACAAATATGTCCAAATCGGCTCTCATTACTCTCCTTACTGGCCTGATATAGGCTACACTGTCTAGCTACTCTCCTTACTGGCCTGATATAGGCTGCACTGTCTAGCTACTATCATTACAGACCTGATATAGGCTACACTGTCTAGCTACTCTCCTTACTGACCTGATATAGGCCACACTGTCTAGCTACACTCCTTACTGTCCTGATATAGGCTGCACTGTCTAGCTACTATCATTACAGACCTGATATAGGCTACACTGTCTAGCTACTCTCCTTACTGACCTGATATAGGCCACACTGTCTAGCTACTATCATTACTCTCCTTACTGGCCTGATATAGGCTGCACTGTCTAGCTACTATCATTACTCTCCTTACTGGCCTGATATAGGCTGCACTGTCTAGCTACTATCATTACTCTCCTTACTGGCCTGATATAGGCTGCACTGTCTAGCTACTATCATTACTCTCCTTACTGACCTGATATAGGCTACACTGTCTAGCTACTATCATTAGACCTGATATAGGCTGCACTGTCTAGCTACTCTCCTTACTGTCCTGATATAGGCTACACTGTCTAGCTACTCTCCTTACTGTCCTGATATAGGCTGCACTGTCTAGCTACTCTCCTTACTGTCCTGATATAGGCTGCACTGTCTAGCTACTATCATTACAGACCTGATATAGGCTACACTGTCTAGCTACTCTCCTTACTGACCTGATATAGGCCACACTGTCTAGCTACTCTCCTTACTGTCCTGATATAGGCTGCACTGTCTAGCTACTCTCCTTACTGGCCTGATATAGGCTACACTATCTAGCTACTCTCCTTACTGTCCTGATATAGGCTACACTATCTAGCTACTCTCCTTACTGTCCTGATATAGGCTACACTATCTAGCTACCTCTCCTTACTGTCCTGATATAGGTTACACTGTCTAGCTACTCTCCTTACTGGCCTGATATAGGTTACACTGTCTAGCTACTCTCCTTACTGGCCTGATATAGGCTACACTATCTAGCTACTCTCCTTACTGGCCTGATATAGGCTACACTATCTAGCTACCTCTCCTTACTGGCCTGATATAGGCTACACTGTCTAGCTACTCTCCTTACTGGCCTGATATAGGTTACACTGTCTAGCTACTCTCCTTACTGTCCTGATATAGGCTACACTATCTAGCTACTCTCCTTACTGTCCTGATATAGGCTACACTATCTAGCTACTCTCCTTACTGTCCTGATATAGGCTACACTGTCTAGCTACTCTCCTTACTGGCCTGATATAGGCTACACTATCTAGCTACTCTCCTTACTGGCCTGATATAGGCTACACTATCTAGCTACCTCTCCTTACTGGCCTGATATAGGCTACACTATCTAGCTACTCTCCTTACTGTCCTGATATAGGCTACACTATCTAGCTACTCTCCTTACTGTCCTGATATAGGCTACACTGTCTAGCTACTCTCCTTACTGGCCTGATATAGGCTACACTATCTAGCTACCTCTCCTTACTGGCCTGATATAGGCTACACTATCTAGCTACTCTCCTTACTGTCCTGATATAGGCTGCACTGTCTAGCTACTCTCCTTACTGTCCTGATATAGGCCACACTGTCTAGCTACTCTCCTTACTGTCCTGATATAGGCCACACTGTCTAGCTACTCTCCTTACTGTCCTGATATAGGCCACACTGTCTAGCTACTCTCCTTACTGTCCTGATATAGGCCACACTATCTAGCTACTCTCCTTAGTAACCTGATATAGGCCACACTGTCTAGCTACTCTCCTTACTGTCCTGATATAGGCCACACTATCTAGCTACTCTCCTTAGTAACCTGATATAGGCTACACTGTCTAGCTACTCTCCTTGCTGCAGCAAGTGAGAACAAAGGACACTGCCCCATGTTGTTGGCTTGCAGCACAAACTGTACCCATTGAGCAGTGTAAACCAGTGGTCACCAACCAGTCCATGTTCAAGGCATTCCATCACCAAACATTTCTGTAGAAACGGCTGGACTCCACTTGTATTATTTTTATTTGTGATGCGCTGTTGACGGCAGGTGCACTTGATTCAGAAGCTCTGTGCACCGGGTATGAAAAGTGTTCCCATTTTGAATCATTCCATTCGTCTGAAAAGATCAACTCCACCTACCCGAGTTCCCAGTGGTCTTGAAAGCACCATGACCATCAGTGAAAGGTACCATCAGTCCAGTAAATTAAAAAAGCTCATTATTAGCAAATCATTTCAGTTTATGCTCAGCAGTGCCTCGCAAGTGCTACACCAACTGATCTGTTTTGTTATCAAAGCTCGAGTTTTTAAATATAATATGGTTTGAGAAAAATAATATTGGCAGGTCAGGCATATAGCCAATATGCTGTGATAATGTATTAGGCCGACTGCAAAAATTCATTTTTATTAGGTTAATTTTTTGAATCATATTTTTTTGTCTGAGCGGTAGATCTCAGCTTGCTTTTTGACTGCAAAAGTGATCTTTAATCTTTACTCAGACTGGTGCCCACTGGTGTAGACTGTATCACAGTGACATCCAGGTGGTTACTACCAAATATTACAAGATATTTTTTGTGTAGGCTGCTATTCTACTCTACATAAAATCACGTGGAATGGAATAAATTGGAGATTGTGAACAAATTCCGATGGTGAGCAATACTACAAGTAATTTCTCCCTCGCCCATCAACAGAAACATCAATTTATTTGACCAGTTTTAACTAGCGCCATGCTGCTGCCAACTAGCCAACATATACTAGCTGGGAAGGGCTTTTCAGGATGACTGACTGAACTGAATCCATTCGTCTCCACCCTCCACTCTCAGCTGTGCAACATCCGTCATCCGTTTGGGCTCCAGGCGTGTCCCAGAGAGCAAGGAAGAAAGAGCTAGGGATGGGTATTAGGATGATTTTACTATTCTAATAATATTGTGATATTTTTTCAGATATCCGGATAGAATAAAATTACAAAAATTAAAAATGGGGAGACTCTTAAACAATCAAATTGACACCAATGCTCATGGCACAGGAAGACAGAGGACAGACTGCTTTTTTCCTGGTAGTTTTGATTAAAGAGATTCTGACACTGATTATGATACAAAAAGGTTTTCTGGTGATTGCTTTGCATTGATCTGTTTCATCATGTTGTGGAAACTCTGTCAGGCTCACACCTGTACTTGCTATTTAAGGGGAAATGGCATCCAGATGTCGGGGCAGAATGGAGCGATACATGTGCAGCAGTAGCTCCATGAACCGTCATAAAAACCTTTTTGTCTCCAAATGTCATTGTCTGTCCTTGTAGACAACAATTTCACAAAGAACATTTACATTTCATTTATAAAAAGCTTTTTCCATCATTAAAATAGGCCTACAATTTCATATTAAAAAAAAGAAAACTCACTTAATCGAATACTAATGTCCGTTTGGATATTCAATTTAGCAATGAACCGTGCACATGAACCGTGCACATCCCTAGAAGGGCAGATGAGGCCGTTTGACACAGAGAGAGGCAACAGTAAGACGGAGCGATTGCCTCAGAGAAAGAAAGACAGAGGAGGGATCAAAATGTGATCAGCATGCAGAATGTACTCTCCCTCCATCTCTCTTTCACTCACTCTCCCTCCCTCTCTTTTAATTTCTCTCTATATCTCCCTTGCTCTCCCATCTCTTTCTACCTTCCTCAATCCCTATATCTTGCTTTCCCTCCCTCCCTCCCTCCTCCCTTCCCTACCCCCTTCCTTCCCCCCTCCCTTCCTCTTTTCCATCCCTCCCCTTCATCCCTTCCTCACTCCACTTCTCTTTTCTGCCCCCTCCATCCTGACACACAATCAGCCCCCCCCTTTCCTCCACTTCTCTCCATGCTTTAGAGTTAGACCACTGTGTTACACACCACATTGAGGGAGATTCTCTGTGACAGTTTATATGAGCCAATGGCCTAACCTAAACACCAACCAGAAACACCACTGTTGAAACGACGGGTGAAGCAGGGGTGTGTGTGTGTGTGTGTGGATATATAACCTATATATAGCTGAGCTGTAGATGTGTGTGTATGTGAGCGTCTATGTGTGAAGAGAAAGTACAAGTGCCAGTGACAGAAACGTGTGATACGGTGATTGCGTGTGTGTGTGTGCAAGAAAACTCTTCAGTGTGGAATGCATCCAGCCCTAGGCGATGGAATGCTTTTTTTGATCCTCAAATCAACATGCAGAAAGGGTCTGTCTTGCAGCAGCAGCAGCATACTATGACGCAGGTTGGTGGAGGTGACAGAGGTTTCGCCATACATTGATGAGACAATACGAGATACATTCACCCCTTCTACCAAAGTTGTTACTTTTGGACGCAGGTTGGCACCCTGTTTCATTTGGGGATTTTACTACAGTGTGTTTGTGTGCACAAAAGCAAATGTTGGTCCACAAAAAATATACAAAGATAAATAATTAATATGATATTAGCTGACCAACATGAATCAATATTTATGCATATTTCATTTTTATTTTAAATTGTAAACTGCCGACCATTTCACTCGCTATACTTCCATCTGCAATATAGTCTTCACCTGCTGCAAAATTAAATGTGCTGCATTCATACCACTGAATAAACAGACAGGCTATTTAATATGAAATCACATGAGCCTGTTTGATCCCAGGGTCAAGTGAAAGACGAGAAAAATGACAGGAGAGAATGACAGGAGATTTCCGTGGAGGAGTGCGAGCCTAGTGCCTAGCTCCTGACAACACTGGTCTTACCCCCATCATAGTCCAGGAAGACCCTGTCGTTCGCTGACACAATTTTTCAGCATTGAACCCTCCACACACACACACACACACACACAGACACACACACACACACACACACACACACACACACACACACACACACAAACACACACACACACACACACACACACACACACACACACACACACTCCCAACCAAGAGTGCTGCTCTGCTGCGCATACATAAACAAGGACCCTACAGTGACTGACAACAGACCACTAACAGCGCCCCCCTAGGCCTCCGCATGGTCACTGCAACTACAGTACAACACTTCAACCAGGGACAAAAATATATCAGCAAGGTTGGCTCCTCTGCACTGGGATAATAATATTTTTTCAGGGTTCTATCAAACCGTTTTTTGAGGGATATTCCATCAAAAATAATGCAACCATGTTTAACACCTTTGTCAACATCAACTAACTATTCTATAATATTCCACAAGGAACCGCTTTAACTACTGGGACGGATACAATATCTGCAATGTAGTGGCAAAACAACTGCTTGGGTAGGGTTTGAAGGACAGCTAACAACAGTAATATATACTCTAGCCATGCTGTTTAAGACTTACAATCAAATAACGGGCAGCGTAGGTTACCATGGCTATCATTTTGCAATCTGAATGCACATGTGAAAGTATCCAGATGTGTGCTGAACAGCAAATGTTTGTAGCTCAAACTAATGTATATCAAGCACTGAATAGGTACAAAACCCTCTCATGCATCTCTACGAATGACTTCCAACCACTTCTGTAGAATGATGTAATCAGGGCTGAAGAATTTGCAAGGGATGGGATTATAATATTATGACGATACTGAACGTGGACATGTTCAAACGTTGTCTTGCAGCGCCATCTTGTGGTCTGTCGCGTTATAGAGCCCTGTTCCCCTCTTCCCAACGAAATTACTAAATGATGAGACAAACATTCCATTGATGCAGTAAGGTCTTCACAAATGTAATTTTCACAAGGTCCAATATTTCTTCAGAAATAAAGACAAGTAGGCAAGTCAGAACACATACCAAGCACAAGGATGGCGTCGTCCTTCATGACATGACGCTGAAGTAGATGCTGGAACTTGGAGAAGTCTCCGAACCATTCAAAAGACTTCTCTGTCTTGTACCGCTCATCCCAGTAGTCCACGTCTTTATACCTGGAGTTACGGTCGGGTAGATACTCCATCCCCACGCTGTCCCTCACTGTACAAGGAATGGAATGATAGCTATACACAATGTATAGAAATTAAAACAGAATTGAGGCTTTTCTGTATAAAATGGAACATCAATTATTTTGTCAGTCACCCTTATGTTGTGAGTGGCATTGCTGAGTTGATTATAGATCAATGTAATTAACTAGACTGTTGACAGTGTTATGTTATGATGACTGCCACAGGTTGTGGCTGTGCTAGTCTAAACCAACGACAATACCACAACGTGTTTACATACAGTACTGTCTATGATAATCGCTATGTAGCCATAGCCATCTATCTATCTAGCTACATGTTACGCTAAATGCCCATGTGACATTGTAAACTCTTGTTCGCTTACGTCAGTCAGTTATGTCCTCACTTCATGCAGTTTTCATGAAAAGAAAATATAGGCTAGCTGTTCATTGGAGCATTATCCATATTCCACGTGTTGCTCGCAGGAAACCGTCAGTCATACACTCCGCGCAAAGCATCCTGGGGAAATGATATCCAATCTAATCACATTTGAGGAACCGACACTTACAGTGTAGCAAGATCAACTGTATGTGCAAATACACCTGGTAAAAGTCTGCGACATAGCCTACTACAGTTGTAACAATGTTTTCACTTTCATTCATTTCCGCTCCGTTTGCAATTACATGACATTAACTGTGCAGTTTTCATTTGTGTAAAACGACGAAGAAATTGTTAGGCTACATTGTGACAGATTGGGCCAGTTTGTGAGTGATGATTTAATGTAAGGACCAATGACACCGGGCAATGCAAAACGAACTCCATTGAGGGCCATCTAATCTGCACGGTTGACTAATATTTTGGACAGAAAAACACGTATTTAGTAGGCGCTATAATAACCATAAAGACTATTAATAAGCAATGTGTTTGTGGTGTCATTACTCTCATTTTGGTCTGAAACATATTAGTGGTTTCCTTTCAATTGTTCTGTAAATAAGTAAACACGTTTTAACTTTTACATGTGCACGCCTACTTCCTGGTCATGCAGATTTTAATAGTTCATCCATTCAGGTCATGGAATGGACTGATCTCTCCCAGTGTTGGAGTTGAGCCGTTGTATTCCTTCCTTTTCACTCGACCCTTTCTGGAGAAATTCATTGGGCGCCATTCCTTATTTTCAGCCCGCAGACAGAGCAACATAAACCGCAAACAACACGACGGTTTGAGGTCATCTTGGAGATTTGAGAGGTAGGTTTTGAGAGGGGTTTAAACTTAGGCATGATACTTTCTAAGCATGATACTTTATGATACCTTAATGTATCAACTTTATAAGTTCTGCACTGTGTTCTTCTCTGCTTGTCAACTGTTGGCATAAAAATACTAGTTTCACAATTTGTCTCTACTGAATGGCTTTAATATAACTCGTAAGAATGTCTTCAAAGTCATTTGCATAATGCATAAAATGAGAGAAGGAGATTGTTCTTGCTCTGAACTGTATTTTTCCTGCTGCATCTACAAGTCTTTTATTAAGTCAATACTTAAGTAGTGTTTTTTTCTTCATTTGCAGATGAGGGCCATTGGGAAAGTGTCCATTCAACTGAAGGCGCTCAGTATATTCCCAAGTAACTTTAAATGTCAGATCCGTGGACATAGGGTATCTCGTCCTCAAAACTTTACTGGCTATGAGAGTATCAAACAACAATACAGGCCCCAGATACCAGAGTACTTCAACTTTGCAGAAGATGTGCTTGATGTGTGGGCAGAGAAAGAAAAGGTAAAGTATACCCTGTTTATCTAAACTTCAACTTCCATTTCCATTGCTTGACTTGGATGGAATAGGTTTCGGTACTCGTTTTGGGTGCCAGTACTGTTTATATTTAGGTGCAGGAGCTCCACAATACATTGAGCTACTATTCTATAAGAGGAACAGGAGCTCAAGCAGTAGAACATTTGAGGTGCCGGTACTCAGCTCCGGTGAGCCCCTCCCCAAGTCAAGCACTGTCCATTGCATATATTGTCACGGGGGAATGAAAAAATGGTAACACTTGACTTGAACCCTCTGACTGTGACATAGTTGTTATAACTCGTAATGACGTGTTATGTCAGTGTTATGACAGTGTTATGACAACATCATGATGACCGCCTTTAGGTAGCAGGATAGTTGACATATCATTCATATTGGCAGAGGGATATGTTCTACATTAAACTTTATGGTTTCAGATGAACTGTGAAATGTGAAATCACCATTGTTTATTTCAGAAAGGAGAGAAAGCATCTAACCCGGCCTTCTGGTGGGTGAATGACAGAAAGCAGGAGGTGAGGTGGAGTTTTGAGGAGCTGGGCTTCCATTCCAGAAGACTGGCCAATGTTCTGTCAGGTGCCTGTGGTCTCAACCAGCAGGACAGGGTGTTTCTGGTACTACCTAGGGTTCCAGAGTGGTGGCTCGTCAATGTGGCCTGTCTCAGAACCGGTGAGCTAGAAAAGATCTAATCAAGACTTCATAATAGATTCAATCAGAATTGCATTGTCTAGACCAGTGATATTGAAAAACATTTCAGCGGGGACCACATTTGTTTTGACAGAATTTCTGGGGACCCAATTTTTGTCACTAGAAAATCTGGCCACCCCACCCCAAATCTATCGGCGCAACCTTAAAATCGAGAAATGTTGATTTTCACATAAACAAACAAACAAACTTCAATTAATTAATTGTTCTTCTCTCTAAAGCAGTGGTTCCCAAATGTTTTATAGTCCTGTATCCCTTCCAACAGTCAACCTCCAGCTGCGTACCCCCTCTAGCATCAGGGTCAGCGCACTCTCAAATGTTGTTTCTTGCCATCATTGTAAGCCTGCCACACACACACTATACGATACATTTATTAAACATAAGAATGAGTGTGAGTTTTTGTCACAACACTGCTCGTGGGAAGTGACAAAGAGCTCTTATAGGACCAGGGCACAAAAAATTATATGATAATCAACAATTTTGCTCTTTATTTAGCCATCTTACATATAAAACCTTATTTGTTCATCAAAAATTGTGAATAACTCACCACAGGTTAATGAAAACGGTGTGCTTGAAAGGATGCACATAACTCTGTAATGTTGGGTTGTATTGGAGAGAGTCTCAGTCTTAAATCATTTTCCACACACAGTCTGTGCCTGTATTTACTTTTCATGCTAGTGAGGGCCGAGAATCCACTCTCACATAGGTATGTGGTTGCAAAGGGCATCAGTGTCTTAACAGCGCGATTTGCCAAGGCAAGAAACTCTGAGCGCAGCCCTATCCAGAAATCTGGCAGTGGCTTCTGATTAAATAAAAAATTTGCAAAACCGCTTGTTGCAATTTTGATGAGTCTCTCTTGTTCAGATATCGGTAAGTGGACTGAGGTAGGGCATGAAAGGGATAACAAATCCAGTTGTTTGTGTCATCCGTTTCGGGAAAGTACCTGCGCATAATTGTGCACTCAGCTCACTCAGACGCTTCACTATATCATGTTTGACATTGTCCGGAAGCTTGAGTTCATTTGCACATAAAAAAAATCATACAATGATGGAAAGACCTGTGTGTTGTCCTTGTTAATGCAGACAGAAAAGAGCTCCAACTTCTTAATCATAGCCTCAATTTAATCCCGCACATTGAATATAGTTGCAGAGAGTCCCTGTAATCCTAGATTCAGATCATTCAGGTGAGAAAAAACATCACCCAGATAGGCCAGTCATGTGAGAAACTCGTCATCATGCAAGCGGTCAGACAAGTGAAAATTATGGTCAGTAAGAAAACTTTAAGGTCGTCTCAATTTTTTTTAAACGTGTCAATACTTTGCCCCTTGATAACCAGCGCACTTCTGTATGTTGTAAAAGTGTCACGTGGTCGCTGCCCATATCATTGCATAATGCAGAAAATACACGAGAGTTCAGGGGCCTTGCTTTAACAAAGTTAACCATTTTCACTGTAGTGTCCAAAATGTCTTTCAAGCTGTCAGGCATTCCCTTGGCAGGAAGAGCCTCTCGGTGGATGCTGCAGTGTACGTGGCGTCGGGAGAAAATGCTTGCACGCGCGTTACCACTCCACTATGTCTTCCTGTCATGGATTTTGTGCCATCAGTACAGATACCAACACATCTTGACCACCAAAGTCCATTTGATGTCACAAAGCTGTCCAGTACTTTAAAAATATAATCTCATGTTGTCCTGGTTTCCAGAATAGGATGTCTTCCTTAATTGATCCCCCATAAACGTAACGGACATATACCAGGAACTGTGCCAGGCCCGCCACGTCTGTTGACTCATCCAGCTGTAACGCATATAATTCACTGGCTTGTATGCGAAGCAGTAATTGTTTCAAAAAAATCTCCTGCCGTGTCACTGATGCGTTTTGAAACAGCCTGTCCTAGCCACTCCGTAGCTCACCATATAAGACACTTCTAGCCCCTTCTTATTAATAGTATCTGTTGCTTTTATACATGTTTTACTACTCAAAAGTCGTCTATTCCCATGGCTTATTTTTCAAATTGTCATGTTTTGTTTCTAAATGTCTGCGCAAGAGTGAAGGTTTCCCGCGAGAGAGTAACGGTTAATGTGATTGGATGTTAATTATTTGACTAGGCTACCTGTATTTGACATTGTGTTGTTATTTAGCTGAACAATAGATGGTTTCATTTGATTTTTGGCAGTGAAATGAGGCTACTCAGGCGAGAAAAAAACTTCACCCAAAAGTATAGCCGCATTGGAAAATATAAAAGTACTGTTTGAAAATGTGAAGAAAATAATTTTTATTTAAAAAAATACATTTAAAAAAAAAAAAAAATGTGAATCACATTTTTATTTGGCGTACCCCCGACGACGGCATTGCCTTTGGAATACCTGCTCTAAGAGAACCAATACATACATTTATTTCCTTAGTACAATTTTATTTGTCAAATTATCTTTTTCAATAACGTTTGTATATTGTTCCCATAAAATAATCTGTACTCTTCATTTTTGGTTCCCACCAAAAATAAAACTATTTTTTATTTGGCGACCCCACTGAAATTCCCCCGGCGACCCTGACTTTGAATACCACTAGTCCAGACATAATGCTATCAGATAGCATATGTTTAGTTCAGTAAATATGTTTGAGGCAATGCAATTGAAATAGTTTTGGAGACAAGCTGCTAAATTTTTTTACATTTTCAGTATAAATGCGATGCCTAAGGACGGGTGTACTATCTGACCTCCTGACCTGAACAGGAAAAATGTACAACCTTATTTTATTCCAGTGCCTTGTCATTAGCTATGACTAGGGCCCCAAGGTTTCCCTTCAGGAAAATCTCCTGTCCCTGGTAAAGTCCCATGTCCCCCACAGGAACAGTGCTGCTGCCAGGCACCTCTCAGCTGACAGCCAGGGACATCCTCCACCGGCTGCAGACCTCCGGGGCCCGCTGTGTCATCACAGACGAGTCCCTGGCCCCCCTGTTCGATGCCGTGGCCTCTCAGTGCTCCAGCCTGCAGCACAAAATACTGGTGTCCCCCACCAAGAGAGAGGGCTGGAAGAACTTTGGAGATCTGGTGAGGTAAAGTAACTTAGGTCAGCAAAAATTCCATAGACACTTATCATAGAAAGGATCATATATTTATATATTTCTTAATTCCATTATTTTACTACGTTTTTTGCTACACCCGCAATAACATCTGCTAAATATGTGTATGTGACCGATTTGATTTGGATGGGATCATAATGGCTCCAATTCACTGTGTCTGATCTATTGGTTTGGTCTGGATGGGATCATAATGACTCCAGTTCACTGTGTCTGATCTATTGATTTGGTCTGGATGGGATCATAATGGCTCCAGTTCACTGTGTCTGATCTATTGGTTTGGTCTGGATGGGATCATAATGACTCCAGTTCACTGTGTCTGATCTATTGGTTTGGTCTGGATGGGATCATAATGGCTCCAGTTCACTGTGTCTGATCTATTGATTTGGTCTGGATGGGATCATAATGACTCCAGTTCACTGTGTCTGATCTATTGGTTTGGTCTGGATGGGATCATAATGGCTCCAGTTCACTGTGTCTGATCTATTGGTTTGGTCTGGATGGGATCATAATGACTCCAGTTCACTGTGTCTGATCTATTGGTTTGGTCTGGATGGGATCATAATGTCTCCAGTTCACTGTGTCTGATCTATTGATTTGGTCTGGATGGGATCATAATGTCTCCAGTTCACTGTGTCTGATCTATTGGTTTGGTCTGGATGGGATCTTAATGGCTCCAGTTCACTGTGTCTGATCTATTGGTTTGGTCTGGATGGGATCATAATGTCTCCAGTTCACTGTGTCTGATCTATTGGTTTGGTCTGGATGGGATCATAATGTCTCCAGTTCACTGTGTCTGATCTATTGATTTGGTCTGGATGGGATCATAATGGCTCCAGTTCACTGTGTCTGATCTATTGGTTTGGTCTGGATGGGATCATAATGGCTCCAGTTCACTGTGTCTGATCTATTGGTTTGGTCTGGATGGGATCATAATGTCTCCAGTTCACTGTGTCTGATCTATTGGTTTGGTCTGGATGGGATCATAATGTCTCCAGTTCACTGTGTCTGATCTATTGATTTGGTCTGGATGGGATCATAATGGCTCCAGTTCACTGTGTCTGATCTATTGGTTTGGTCTATCTACATCTTGCTTGTTACTTTCAGCGTGTCTGTACTGACCAAACTCTCTCCATAGGAATGCGTCCAGCGACCATGAGTGTGTGAAGACTCGCAGTGATGACCCTATGACCATCTTCTTCACCAGTGGGACCACAGGGTCACCTAAGATGACCCAACACAGCCACAGCAGCTATGGGATAGGCCTCACTGTCAACGGAAGGTAGGTCCTCCAACATTAATCTCAGTTAACACAGATGTTTACGTAGTCTGTCCACGAGAGATTAATTCAACATAACCTTAACCACAAACACAACCATAACATAATCACAACCATAACATGCCACAACCATAACATAATTACAACCCCGCCACAACCATAACATAATCACAACCATAACCATGCCACAACCATATCATAATCACAACCACACCATAACAAAATCACAACCATAACCATATCATAATCACAACCACACCACAACCATAACAAAATCACAACCATAACCATGCCACAACCATATCATAATCACAACCACACCATAACAAAATCACAACCATAACCATATCATAATCACAACCACACCACAACCATAACAAAATCACAACCATAACCATGCCACAACCATATCATAATCACAACCACACCATAACAAAATCACAACCATAACCATATCATAATCACAACCACACCACAACCATAACAAAATCACAACCATAACCATGCCACAACCATATCATAATCACAACCACACCATAACAAAATCACAACCATAACCATATCATAATCACAACCACACCACAACCATAACAAAATCACAACCATAACCACCCCACAACCATATCATAATCACAACCACACCACAACCATAACAAAATCACAACTATAACATAATCACAACCATAACCATAACCACGCCACAACCAAAACATAATCACAACCATAACCACACCACAACCATAACATAATCACAACCATAGCATAATCACAACCATAACATAACCACGCCACAACCATAACATAACCACGCCACAACCATACCATGGGTTGAACTTAGATTGCACTGACTCTAATTGCTGTTGTGAAAGCAGCAGCTACTCTTCCTGGGGTCCACACAGAACATGAACCATGACATCATAATGAACCATGACATCATACATGAACCATGACATCATACATGAACCATGACATCATACATGAACCATGACATAATACATGAACCATGACATAATACATGAACCATGACATAATACATGAACCATGACATAATACATGAACCATGACATAATACATGAACCATGACATAATACATGAACCATGACATAATACCCATTGAACTGAAACCTAATTGGGGTTTATCTCCGTCCTACTCCCTCCCTCTCTCCTTCCCTCTCTCCCTCCCTCTCTCCCTCTCTCCTTCCCTCTCTCCTTCCCTCCCTCTCTCCTTCCCTCCCTCTCTCCCTCTCTCCTTCCCTCTCTCCTTCCCTCCCTCTCCTTCCCTCTCTCCCTCCCTCCCTCCCTCCCTCCCTCCCTCCCTCCCTCTCTCCCTCCCTCCCTCTCTCCCTCCCTCTCTCCCTCCCTCCCTCCCTCTCTCCTGTCTGTGTGGAGGTACTGGTTGGACCTGACGGAGAGAGATGTCTTGTGGAACACATCTGATACAGGCTGGGCCAAGTCTGCCTGGAGTAGTGTCTATGCCCCCTGGATCCAGGGAGCCTGTGTCTTCATCCACCATATGCCCCGCTTCGACAGTCACACTGTACTAGAGGTGCGCTTGTGTGTGGTGTGTGTGGGTGGTGTGTTCATACACCATATGGTCTGAAAACAACACCTATTCCCTTACATCTTTGATGTCAGCACATCTGAGGGAAGTGGATCGCTTCAGATCTGCAGGCACTGCATTTGACCACTAGAGGGCCCTGCATGTCCATTCTCACTCCATAGAACCCCTCTGTGTCTTCCACTGCATTTGACCACTAGAGGGCCCTGCATGTCCATTCTCACTCCATAGAACCCCTCTGTGTCTTCCACTGCATTTGACCACTAGAGGGCCCTGCATGTCCATTCTCACTCCATAGAACCCCTCTGTGTCTTCCACTGCATTTGACCACTAGAGGGCCCTGCATGTCCATTCTCACTCCATAGAACCCCTCTGTGTCTTCCACTACATTTGACCACTAGAGGGCCCTGCATGTCCATTCTCACTCCATAGAACCCCTCTGTGTCTTCCACTGCATTTGACCACTAGAGGGCGCTGCATGTCCATTCTCACTCCATAGAACCTCTCTCTGTGTCTTCCACTGCAGGTGTGTCGTGGCTAGGTTAATACTGAATGTAGTGGGGAAATGTTGTTATTTCATGTCATTACAGATACTGATATTTCATGTGTTTTTCTTTGAAGACTCTGTCCAGCTACCCCATATCCACATTCTGCACGGCTCCGACTGCTTATCGAATGCTAGTACAAGAGGACATGTCCAGGTATTTGCTTACACACTGATTAAATAAGGGCTCCTTTTTAGTTTACAACCAAATCGTTATTCACATCTGAGACATCTCTTTTTTGTCAGTTATAATTTCAGCAACTTGCAGCATTGTTTGTGTGCTGGTGAACCCATCAACCCAGAGGTGATGGGGAAGTGGAGGAATGCCACTGGACTGGACATCTACGAAGGATATGGACAAACTGAAACTGTGAGTTAAGTTAGAGGTGATAAAAGGTTGCCCAGAGAATGGTTTCTTAGCTTCTCTGTCATTTCACTTCCAGGTACTGATAGCTGGTACTTTTAAGGGCATGAAGATCAAAGCCGGGGCTTTTGGGAAGGCTTCACCAGAGTATGATGTGCAGGTATATGCAGTCGACAGACAACAGTGTGGAAGATTATCCAAGTCATTCATTCGTGTAATGTGTGCTAAACCATCAGCATTAACCAATGTGTAATCAATAAAGTTTTGATACAAACTGCGGACATTGGCAGCATTTGTGTTCCTATCTCAGGTCGTAGATGAAGCCGGTAATGTCTTGCCCAGAGGAGCGGAGGGGAACCTTGGTATCAGAGTGAAACCACACAAGCCCTTCTCCCTGTTTACTGAATACACAGTATGTACGCCCACTTCACTGCAAGTCAACTAGCCACTTGGTCTCCCTGTCTGTTTTCTTCCAATAGCAATTGATGAAGTATCCACATCATTGATTGTTATTTTATTTAGCCTTTATTTAACTAAGCAAGTCAGTTAAGAACAAATTCTTATTTACAATGACGGCCTACACCGGAAGACGCTGGGCCAATTGTGCGCCGCCCTATGGGACTCCCAATCACAGCTGGTTGTGATACAGCCTGGATTGATTGATTAATTGATTGATTGACTGACTGACTAGTCCTTGAATTTGATATTGATTTGAACCTTCTGAAATACATTGAGACTTGGTTTGTTTCCTTGCATCTTAATATTGTACTATTTGTATACACGTCTATGCAGGGTGACCCTGGTCGAACAGCAGAGTGCTATGTTGGGGACTTCTACCTGACTGGAGACAGGGGTGTCATGGATGAGGACGACTACTTGTGGTTCGTGGGTCGAGCTGATGACGTCATCCTGTCAGCTGGGTAACACTACGGTCGACTTCCTGCCCAGGCCTTGCATTGCATCAACCAATGGTTGCGTGCCACATCATCGACTGCAGTTGGGAATTAGATTGCTATGTCCTTATGCTGTGTTCGTAACCAAGTGGGAGGTGGGAATTTACCAGTTGTGAAGTTGTAAATACCAGTTGGATGCGTCCACGTGCTTTGAACTTGTTGAGAAACCCCGATTGGCTAATGGCCAAATAGCTGAGTAAACACTAAACTGAAAATACAGTTATCATACTTGTAAACAAATTATAGTGTTCAAAAACTATATTAATACATTGTTTTTATAAATAATGTTTTGTTGTTGCATTTAACTGCCGAAAATGCTGTTATCGAGGTCGTTTCCTTAGGAGATGAGGTCAGAGGTCACTATGCGGGAGCTCAGCATGATAGTTTCCCACTAGTAATTACCAGTTGGAGGGCTGTTCAACATTTCTCCCAGTTTTATGTGTAAATTCCCACTTTCCTGTTCATTACGAACGCAGCGTTAGCTGACATGTTAAATACCTATCCAGGCGTTGTAAGATCTGCCATGTCTCAGCAATGTAGTCGGGCAGGAACTCAACCTACATCTGTACCTATATCTATGGGGCACAAAGGTCAATTTAAAGTTCTTCTCAGTCCGTGAATAAGCTCAATCTGAGTCAGTCAACTAAACATTTTTGTTCAGTTTTCCAATCACCCTATTTGCCCGGGACTAGTATTACTAGAGAACGTTGGTTATGTAATTATTACTCCAGAATGTCCGTTATTCCAAAGGACGATTCGGACAGGATTGTTTTTTTCCAAACTGGCCCCTATAATGATGACTTTTTTTCAATAATTTGACAGTTATGACGGAAGCCTGTAGGTTTTTATTCTAGGTGTGGAGATATTTCAACATGTCCAGGTGATACAGGCACACTGATAACTCCAGCTTGGTTCCCACGTTTCTAAACCAGCTTTGGTGTAGTGTCGCCATAATATTTGAATTGAGGAAGTGTCATCATAATCATTAGAATATTTCTGCAGTACGTCCTAAATGCCCCCCAGACTTCAGATGTGAGCTGAACAGGGCACTTGCACCTGAGATGTGTTTTAAGACTATGAATGAGAAAGTTAACTTATAATTTCCAAATGTTTAGGTCAGTTCTATGCTGCTTTGCGATCTATTAACAGCAACTTTTGCATCAAATAGGCCCAATATTTTTTTACAGATGCATTTGACAATATTCAATTCATAATCACAAAATATATAAACCAAAGCATTCACTGTGAAAGTTGATACATGTAGGCCATTTATATAAAACCTATGCGGAGCACTTATTTATCGAATCAGTTATCGTTTTCTTACTCAAACCGCGAGCGAGCAACCTCTGTCAAACTCAGACATTTCTCTCAAAACACAGGGAAGTCGATTCGCACAGGACTAGCGTTATCCGAGGACCTTGGAGTTCGCCAAAAAACAGTAGGTTATTCTGGCTGGGATTGTTACTCTCCTGCCATGTAAAAATTACTGACATGCCAGATTCGGAGGGGACTAAAATTTACAAATGTGGTGTTTTGTGCTCGTGCACATAATTACATTACACGACCTCCCCCAGTAAACCTAATCCTGTCTGAATAGGACTAAAGTCTGGGTTGGTTGTATAGGTACCGTATTCGTAGTAAAACTAATCCTGTCTGATTAGGACTAAAGTCTGGGTTGGTTGTTTAGGTACCGTATTGGTCCATTTGAGGTGGAGAACGCTTTGATTGAACACCAGGCTGTGGCTGAGTCAGCCGTGGTCAGCAGCCCTGACCCTATCAGAGGAGAGGTACAGTATGGATGGATCAATCAAATCCATTAAAGTAATAGGTCATCCTCATCCAGAATCAAAGCAGTCAGATGATGTCAGAGCTCAGAAGTTGTTAGACTATGGACTATCTTGTTGGTTAGATCTCTATAAATGAACCTATATTGGCTTCAATCCCAAAATCATTCGTAGCGACTGCACTATAATTGGGCTCCCGAGTGGCGCAGCGATCTAAGGCACTGTATCTCAGTGCTAGAGGCATCACTACAGACCCTGGTTCGATTCCAGGCTGTATCACAACTGGCTGTGATTGGGAGTCCCATAGGGCGGCGCACAATTGGGCCAGCGTCGTCCGGGTTTGGCCGTCGTTGTAAATAAGAATTTGTTCTTCACTGACTTGCCTAGTTAAATAAAGGTTAAATAAAAGTTACATAAAACAATGCAGTTTAATATGTCATCCATCTTTCCAGGTTGTGAAGGCATTTGTTGTTCTAACAGCAGAGTACAAATCTCAAGATCAAGATCAACTTAAGAAAGAATTACAGACGCATGTGAAGAAAGTTACTGCACCGTACAAGTATCCACGCAAGGTAAGTGTTAATTATTTTGTTGAAAAAAAGCTTGATCAATATAAGGTATTTTGACTTTTCTCATCTTCACAGATAGAGTTTGTGGAACAGCTACCAAAGACAGTTAGTGGTAAAATCAGAAGAGTGGAGCTAAGGAACAAAGAATGGGGAAGATCCTGAATGGGTTGACGATCATCTGTTGTACTGTTGTTGTTGGAACAGTGAAGAGAAGATAGTCGGTTTCTGTCTTTTCCTACTAGCAACGACTTTGCTGATAACTACTTCATTGAGGAAAAATGTACTTACTGTGACGGTGATATGTGGTTGTCTCACCCAGCTATCTTAAGATGAATGCACTAACTGTAAGTTGCTCTGGATAAGAGTAACTGGTAAATTACTCAAATTAAAATGTAAAATGAATCAAAACATCTGTGAAATGAATGGCATGTCTTTTTCTATTTGTCTCCATCATTGCATGAATAGCTACTTCACATTGGTATGAATGAATAAACTTTTGATTGAGTATATTACAGCACTGTGTGTGTGTACGTGCATGTGTTATTCCGTGAACAGCAGCAGTGATTTACTAGACAAATTAGGGCCCAAAGCAAAGTGATAATATTGAGAAAATAAACATCTATTCCTGTACAAACCTCTTTTGATTATCCCATGATCCTCGGAGGTCTTCAACTGAAGATTCTAGTTCTCTGCATGTTCTGCTTCACACACTTGTTGGTGTTGATTACAGTGTGCAGTCCAGGTAGACCCCTGGGTACTGGAGCATACCACAGCCCACGCCCCAGGACACCACCCCTAACAGCATGGTACGACACACCAGAGGCCAACCTGAGTCCCCCTACAGAAGAGAGAGACTAGCCCTGTGTGAATACTTTAATGTGATGTACATGTCTTTTCTCTCTTGTCTAGTTTCTAATCTGTAGGTCATTAGCTAAGTGGAAGCAAGATTTCCTATCTTATCTCAATCAGTACATCCTTCTCAGGGACCGGGCCATTGATTTAGTGGCAATCCGTGATTCAAACTGAGTTTCCCAGTGTGTGAGTGGCCTGTACCTTGATCAACTGGTTTTATACGACGTGGGTCTGCAGATATGGCACTCCCGAATCTTCAGACTCCTCACCAACGAGCCCTCACTGCCCAGGTCCACCATCATCCTCTGACCCCTCACCAACGAGCCCTCACTGCCCAGGTCCACCGTCATCCTCTGACCCCTCACCAACGAGCCCTCACTGCCCAGGTCCACCGTCATCCTCTGACCTCTCACCAACGAGCCCTCACTGCCCAGGTCCACCGTCATCCTCTGACCTCTCACCAACGAGCCCTCACTGCCCAGGTCCACCATCATCCTGGAGGGTCTTTGGGTTTGGAGAAAAGCATATCAGACTGTAGAGGGACATGGAAAGTTAAGCTTGAACCAGTAACCCAGCATTTAAAAGGCAAGCACACTGCCTCCTGTGCCATAAATCCCAGTCCTCTTGGCAGGGACCATACGATGCTATACATACAGACTCACAGTACATAGCAGTGTGCAGCAGAGAGGACCCAACGCAAGACGAATCAGGGCTCCACCGCACGGGGAGGTTTTCACACGGAACGAGCTGACTGCAATTACTCGCTTACATTTTTTGTATGTTTTTATTTAACCTTTATTTAACTAAGCAAGTCAGTTAAGAACAAACTCTTCTTTACAATGACGGCCTAACCCGGACGATGCTGGGCCAATTGTGCGCCGCCCTATGGGACTCCCAATCACGGCCGGATGTGACACAGCCTGGTTAAAGAAGCCTTGTCAGAGCTGTGATGTGATTTACGTCTATACTTCAAGTTTACACCATATAGCCTCCAGCCTAATGTCAATTTCAGGTGTATGTTCAGAGAGCCACAGCCTACATGAGTTTGATTAGTAATAATGGGTTGTGCTGTGCATGATGGAACCCTTATGTAAACTACAGGTTTGGAATGAGAGAGAATACAGATTTCTGCTGAAATGAAAAAAGTTAACCTGAATAGCAATAGCACCGTTTTTCTCTCTGTTCTAGGTAGGCAAGCTTCCTGTGTGCATTAAGACACCTTGGAGCTGGTGTCGGATATGGCTTAGAAAATGTATGTCAATGTAGGGATGAGAAATGCGTTGTATTCCGAATTATCCCATTGTCCCAACTGTTACACCGAGAAGATGTAACGACTGCTAGCTGTCTTATGTAACGATACCAAACATAACATCATACTAATTTTGGTGTCTTGGATTTACGTTTACTATGTTACGTCTAGTCTATGATGACAGCTTTTCGACAGCGCACTTGCTGCTCTGCTCTGCTCCATCCTGGCATTCCAGAGTGGTGGCATGGAGGACAGCACGCTCGCGCAGGTTTCCAGGAACGGGCACACACAAGGCGGCACTTCTGAATGTAGCTAACATTGGATTTGATGTGTTTGTTCCTTATTTAATTTTTTCAAATTTTCTTTGATTAGTCTATTACTTTTTTACTTGAACCAAATCGCCATGGCTTGGCCGTGCATAAGCAGAGTGTGCTGTCTGGCTCGGTTTTGGAACCAGTTTGATAAATCCGATCTTTCATTGCCACTGACCATCCAGAATTACTCAGACATCGCCGACCAAGAGGTGCGATCCGTCACCAGGCAGGTACCGACGGACCGGGTTCTGACGCACAACTATTCTACTCCGGGCCACCGCGGATCCCCCCAGACACCGGGAGATGCCCCGGGCACCCGGAGACCATTGAGAGGCCGGAGGGAAGCCAACTTCAAACCCCGGGAGGACTACCACCGACCCGGCGTGCCGTTCTCGAGTGTTACCCAGTACAAGCAGGATTACAAAGCCTGGCCTATTCCGAAGAAGGAGAATTTCCCCTGGATTAGCAATTGTGGAAAAGGGGGCAACGTTGGTTCGGATAGCCCAGTAAACAGTTACCCCAATGCGAGCCAGACGAGAGGGGAGAGAGAGGAGCTGGGCATGAGGTGGGGGGAGCAGGAGACGGGAACAGCTAAAAGCTCTCACAGGTAGGCTCCATCACTCTGACGCTGTCCTTTCAGAATCGTTCTGTTTCTTTCATTTCAGCACCTGGAGCTGTCCACTCTCTCATAAACCATTGATAACTGCGCTCTAACCTAACGATTTCATTAGTCTGCTTCAAGTTATTGTTTTCTGAAATTCGTTAAATAATTGTTATTCATGTACAGTGGGCTGTTGGCACAAATGTCATCTGCAGTTTGTATAATTATGCAATAGCTTTTGAACGGAAATTGCCACCAGGCTAGGTCTTGCAGTTCAGTGTGTGTGTGTGTGTGTGCGTGCATTCATGCAAAATACATTAGATGCATTAAGTGTCATGCTACAGAAATAACCAATAGTTTTAATCTGAACAGTAGGCAGCTGCTAAAATAGAAACACAGCAAGACGCTTTCAATTATTAATAAACTCACACACATTTGATATCCCCTTGATTAGAGTGCATGTTTAGAGACCAAATTAAAGCGTTTCTGCAGTTTGATAATCCTCAACATCCAATGGTGTTTCTTTTTGATGACAGCATGCCCCGCCCCATTCTCATTTCCCAGAAGCACTGAGCTGAAATCTCATGCGTCATTACCAGAACCCACCCAGGCCCCTGTACTGCTCTGCTCGAATCCCAATGGACATCATTACCATTAATCGATGATAAGCCTGATTAGCTTGTTTATGCTTTGGTTCGTCTGATTTACACAACAATACAGAATTTGCACAATTTTCTTTGTAAAATAGCCGACAGTATAGAGAGCAAACTTTTGCAGTGTTTGTAAAATAAAAGTTATTTTCAGACCATGGGAGCTCTCCCTTACACTTCCCTCTCCTCCTTGTAGACAGGAGTACCGGCCTTGGACGGGGGCAAGACCAGCCAAGACCACTAGGAAACAACGCCCCCCTGCCCCGTACGCCAGCCCCCGGTCGGGGGTCTCCCACCTCCCTAATGAGACCAGCTACCAGGCCGCCTACAGCGGAGCCGGGGAGGCTTTCAGACACACAGAGCTTCACCAGAGGGACCATAATACCTCCACCGCTGGGCTGCCGACCACCACCTCCATCTCCACTGTCCCCAAGACCACTGTAACCCTACTCCAGCCTTCCTCCACCACTACCACCCCTATCATCAGCACCGGCCTCCAGCAGAGCAGCCTGCCAGAGAGACCCAACCTCAGTATAGGGACCATGGGAGAGGTGAGACAGAGGACAGAATTTCACAGTTTTCAGGGCATAAATCCATATTTTTCCAATGTTATTCAAAATGGTCTGAATCCTTGAGATGAGCAAAGTCTTAGTGGCAGCATCTCGTTCTATAGAAGTCATTGTACACATCTGTGATGATGCCATATTCATTAGGTAGTACTATTTCAAAGGCAAAGTCACTTGAAAGACATAGAATAGACACTGTAGAGACACAAAGACACTGTGTGGGGAACATAGGGTAAGGGTATGGTTAGGGACATAGACATTGTTCCAGCCTGGTCCCAGGTGTTCCCCGTGGTGCTGAGGCATCTCTAAGAGGTGATACTGTGATCCTGTTCTGTCCTAAAGCTGCTCAATGTGTCCCAGCTGTTTCAGATTATGACGCAAACTGCCAGGCCTATGACATTGACCTGGTTAGAGAGGAGCAGGCATTACATACAGAGAAAAGAAAGTCAATCATATTCAGATATTTGGACAATTAGGATTTGGAGACTCAAATCACAGAGGTTTTGTGTCAGAGTGGGTTCAGGTGGAGAGAGAGAGAGGCGAGGTGAGAGAGAGAAGTACTGTAAATCTTTCCTGTTTTGATCCCAGCCCGCCCCCTGTTCTCTCCCTGGGGTAGTTCAAGGCAGACGTTGTGTGACAGGGAGTGGAACTCTTTAGGGAATCTCCTGGGGTTTAATGCCATCCCACCTGCCCCGCTCCTCCGTGCCATCTGCCAGCGGCGAGTAGGAGAGAACGGGCTGAGCCGACTCGGCTTTCTGCTTTCACTCCCTGTCGTCTATGCCAGAGAGATTAAAGAAAGAAGAAACTCCTGCTTGCCAGGAATTTTTCAGTTTTAAATTTAATAGCAAGTTGAAACCAAAAAAAAGTGAAACTTTGAAAGCAAGCACTGTGGAGGAAAGTCTTTTTTTGAACCTTGTTTTATAAATATTCCAGCGTACCTGAGTGTCAGAGCTGTAGATGTGCCGCTACATCTCTTTTCAGGAGCAGAGAGAATGAAAATAAGAGGGAAGAAGATTATTTCCGGTCAGTTCAAACTTTCTTTGGATGTTGGGTAACATTTTCTAAAAGCAAAAACATGCTCCACTATGGCTCCCCAAAAAGCCACGATTAAACTTATTAAACTTTTCGGCCAGTCACATGGGAGAACATGTTTTAGCCTCCAAATCAGATATAGAAGGCCAGTGCATAGCCAGTCTAAGCCAAATGTTGTAGAATGCCAGTACAACAGTGTTTGACAGGCCACAGGGTTTAATAATATGAGACATGTCATCTGTAGGTCATAGTCTATTAATTACCATGGCCCAGAAATCAGTGTGAGATGTGTGTGTTCAGGGTGAGATGTGTGTGGTCAGGGTGAGAGGTGTGTGGTCAGGGTGAGATGTGTGTGGTCAGGGTGAGAGGTGTGTACGTGTGTGGTCAGGGTGCAGGCAGGGAAAGGTACAACTCTACAGATGGCTGCTATGTAAGATTTGTTTCCCAAAATAAATCGGGTGCAAAACTCCTGCCCTGAAAAGTAGACATTAGATACGAACTACAGGCTATCCGCTATGGTCATCATATTGGACCCTCTCTCTGTACAGCACCTCACCCATCAACCAAGCCCTACCTCAGTGTACCGCCCCCTCTACCTACTGACAACAACCTAGTGCTCTATTGTTTTTATCCTTCTCTGAGCAATCTGCCAACACAACGCAAAACCCAGGGGATCGATATTAAACAATACAGTCCAAGCCCCCACCCACTGAGCTCTCTGACCAAGCCTCCACCCACTGAGCTCTCTGACCAAGCCCCCACCCACTGAGCTCTCTGACCAAGCCCCCCACCCACTGAGCTCTCTGACCAAGCCTCCACCCACTGAGCTCTCTGACCAAGCCTCCACCCACTGAGCTCTCTGACCAAGCCTCCACCCACTGAGCTCTCTGACCAAGCCCCCCACCCACTGAGCTCTCTGACCAAGCCCCCCACCCACTGAGCTCTCTGACCAAGCCCCCACCCACTGAGCTCTCTGACCAAGCCCCCACCCACTGAGCTCTCTGACCAAGCCCCCCACCCACTGAGCTCTCTGACCAAGCCCCCACCCACTGAGCTCTCTGACCAAGCCCTCCACCCACTGAGCTCTCTGACCAAGCCCCCCACCCACTGAGCTCTCTGACCAAGCCCCCACCCACTGAGCTCTCTGACCAAGCCCTCCACCCACTGAGCTCTCTGACCAAGCCCCCACCCACTGAGCTCTCTGACCAAGCCCCCACCCACTGAGCTCTCTGACCAAGCCCCGCCCACTGAGCTCTCTGACCAAGCCCTCCACCCACTGAGCTCTCTGACCAAGCCTCCACCCACTGAGCTCTCTGACCAAGCCCCACCCACTGAGCTCTCTGACCAAGCCCCCCACCCACTGAGCTCTCTGACCAAGCCCCCCACCCACTGAGCTCTCTGACCAAGCCCCCCACCCACTGAGCTCTCTGACCAAGCCTCCACCCACTGAGCTCTCTGACCAAGCCCCCCACCCACTGAGCTCTCTGACCAAGCCCCACCCACTGAGCTCTCTGACCAAGCCCCCACCCACTGAGCTCTCTGACCAAGCCTCCACCCACTGAGCTCTCTGACCAAGCCCCACCCACTGAGCTCTCTGACCAAGCCTCCACCCACTGAGCTCTCTGACCAAGCCCCCCACCCACTGAGCTCTCTGACCAAGCCCACAGGCACGCACACATCCACTTGATCCGCATTCTTCATAGCATTCACCCATCCATCACGGGAATTAATACTGAAGTCCTCATTATGCCTTTGAAAACAAAATCAATAAACTTTATTATGGAGAGGGAGAGAGTGATATACACTACCGTTCAAAAGTTTGGGGTCCCTTGTTTTTGAAAGAAAAGCAATTTTTTTATCCATTTAAAATAACATCAAATTGATCAGAAATACAGTGTAGACATTGTCAATGTTGTAAATGACTATTGTAGCTGGAAACAGCAGATTTTTAATGGAATATCTACATAGGCGTACAGAGGCCCATTATCAGCAACTATCACTCCTGTGTTCCAATGGCCCGTTGTGTTAGCTAATCCAAGTTTATCATTTTAAAAGGCTAATTGATATTTAGAAAACCCTTTTGCAATTATGTTAGCACAGCTGAAAACTGTTGTTCTGATTAAAGAAGCAATAAAACTGGCCTTCTTTAGACTAGTTGAGTATCTGGAGCATCATTATTTGTGGGTTCGATTACAGGCTCAAAATGTCCAGAAACAAAGAACTTTCTTCTGAAACTCATCATTCTATTCTTGTTCTGAGAAATGAAGGCTATTCCATACAAGAAATTGCCAAGAAACTGAAGATCTCGTACAATGCTGTGTACTACTCCCTTCAAAGAACAGCGCAAACTGGCCCTAACCAGAATAGAAAAAGGAGTGGGAGGCCCCGGTGCACAACTGAGCAAGAGGACAAGCACATTAGAGTGTCTAGTTTGAGAAACAGACTCGTCACAAGTCCTCAACTGGCAGCTTCATTAAATAGTACCCTCAAAACACCAGTATCAACGTCAACAGTGAAGAGGCGACTCCAGGATGCTGGCCTTCTAGGCAGAGTTGCAAAGAAAAAGCCATATCTCAGACTGGCCAATAAAAATAAACTATTAAGATGAGCATAAGAACACAGACACTGGATAGAGGAAGATTGGATAAAAGTGTTATTGACAGACAAATCTAAGTTTGAGGTGTTCGGATCACAAAGAAGAACATTCGTGAGATGCAGAAAAAATGAAAAGATGCTGGAGGAGTGCTTCATGCCATCTGTCAAGCATGGTGGAGGCAATGTGATGGTCTGGGGGTGCTTTGGTGGTCGTAAAGTGGGGGATTTGTACAGGGTAAAAGGGATCTTGAAGAAGGAAGGCTATCACTCCATTTTGCAATGCCATGCCATAACCTAGGGAAGAAGCAGCCAGCTGGTATTCTGTCTATAATGGAGTGGCCAGCACAGTCACCGGATCTCAACCCTATTGAGCTGTTGTGGGAGCTGCTTGACCGTGTGGTACGTAAGATGTGCCCATCAAGCCAATCCAACTTGTGGGAGGTGCTTCAGGAAGCATGGGGTGAAATCTCTTCAGATTACCTCAACAAGAATGCCAAAGGTCTGCAGGGCTGTAATTGCTGCAAATGGAGGATTCTTTGACGAAAGCAAAGTTTTAAGGACACAATTGTTATTTAAATAAAAAATCATTATTTTTAACCTTGTCAACGTCTTGACTATATTTCCTATTAATTTTGCAACTCATGGGGGTGGCAAGTAGGCTAGTGTTAAGAGCGTTGGACCAGTAACCGAAAGGTTGCTGTATCGAATCCCCGAGCTGACATGGTAAAAATCTGTCGTTCTGCCCCTGAACAAGGCAGTTAACCCACTGTTCCCCTGTAGGCCGTCATTGTAAATAAGAATTTGTTCTTAACTGACTTACCAAGTTAAATAAAAAAAATGAATGTATGTTTTCATGGAAAACAAGGACATTTCTAAGTGACCCCAAACTTTTGAGCAGTAGTGTATATAACACCTACTCATTGAAGGGTTTTTCTTTATTTAAAAAAAATTTTACATTGTAGAATAACAGTGAAGACATAAACTATGAAATAACACATATGGAATCATGTAGTAACAAAATAAGTGTTAAACAAATCAAAATATATTTTATATTTGAGATTCTTCTTGGCATTCTCCCAACCAGCTTCACGAGGAATGATTTTTCCAATGGTCTTGAAGGAGTTACCACATATGCTGCGCACTTGTTGGCTGCTTTTCCTTCACTCTGCGGTCCAACTCATCCCAAGCCATCTCAATTGGGTTGAGGTCGGTGTGATTGTGGAGGCCAGGTCATCTGATGCAGCACTCCATCACTCTCCTTCTTGGTCAAATATCCCTTACACAGCATGAAGGTGTGTTGGGTCATTGTCCTGTTGAAAAACAAATGATAGTCCCACTAAGCACAAACCAGATGGGATGGTGTATTGCTGTAGAATGCTGTGGTAGCCATGCTGGTTAAGTGTGCCTTGAATTCTAAATACATTACTGATAGTGTCACGAGGAAAGCACCATCACACCTCCTCCTCCGTGCTTCACGGTGGGAACCACACATGCGGAGATAATCTGTTCACCTACTCTGCGTCTCACAAAGACACGGCGGTTGGAACCAAAAATCTCAAATTTGGACTCATCAGACCAAAGGACAGATTTCCACCAGTCTAATGTCCATTGCTCGTGTTTCTTGGCCCAAGCAAGTCTCTTATTTTTATTGGTGTCCTTTAGTAGTGGTTTCTTTGCAGTAACTCGACCATGAAGGCCTGATTCACGCAGTCTCCTCTGAACAGTTGATGTCGAGATGTGTCTGTTACTTGAACTCTGTGAAGCATTTATTTGGGCTGCAATCTGAGGCTGGTAACTCTAATGAACTTATCCTCTGCAGATGAGGTAACTCTTTTCTGTGGCGTTCCTCATGAGAGCCAGTTTCATCATAGCACTTGGTGGTTTGTGCGAATGCACTTGAAGAAACTTTAAAAGTTCTTCCAATGTTCTGCATTGACTGACCTTCATGTCTTAATGTCTTAAGGTAATGATGGACTGTCATTTCTCTTTGCTTATTTGAGCTGTTTTTGCCATAATATGGATTTGGTCTTTTACCAAATAGGGCTATCTTATGTATACTACCCCTACTTTGTCACAACACAACTGATTGGTTCAAATGCATTAAGAAGGAAAGAAATTCCACAAATTAACTTTTAAGAAGGCACACCGGTTAATTGAAATGCATTCCAGGTGACTACCTCATGAAGCTGGTTGAGAGAATGCCGATAGTGTGCAAAGCTGTCATCAAGGCAAAGGGTGGCTACTTTGAAGAATCTCAAATTTAAAATATATTTAGATTTGTTTAACACTTTTTGGGTTACTACATGATTCCATATGTGTTATTTCATAGTTTTGATGTCTTCACTAATATTATACAATGTTGAAATTAGTACAAGTAAAGAAAAACCCTTCAATGAGTAGGTGTGTACAAACTTTTGACCGGTACTGTATATATTTTAAATTAGCAATACCCATACAGCTAAGAAAAGATGCCTAGCAGTCTACAAGCCATTTATTTCTGAAACACATGCAAGCTTTCGGGGACCTCCCTCTCTGGTAAACATTTAGGCATACCATTCTGTAGTTCCATCAATGCGTCTACTGACAGTGTTTTCTCCCATGAGACATTTTAGGAACCTTGCAGAAATGTTTTTCAGCACTGCTGGAGGACATGGCTGGGGCTTTTCAATGTGATATAAACATGGAGTTGTTGTACTAAAACAGATGAACAGGGCAGGAATGGGGATGTGGTTTACAATGGGTTAAAGTGCATAACAAGAGGATAAAACAAAGCATTATGCTAATCACACTCCTTTGCACCCATTTACTCTCTCACCCACTCTCCTTTCTCCCTCCCTCCCTCCCTCCCTCCCTCCATTTCCTATTTTTATTGGCTTTCTCCTGCCTCCTTCCCTCTCACTGTTCCATTAAATGTGAACTTTTCCCTTTTCTCACAATGCGTCAGACTACAGGCACGGTCATGAGCCGAACCACCAGGGTTCTATCAAGGGAGGGAGGGAGAGAGACAAAGAGAGCAAGAGAGAGAAAGAGAAATAATGGATTATTTGCCATTTTGTTAAAGTGTGATGCGATGCAGTGGGTTGCAGACTTTTCAGTGAGAATGTAATTTAGGAGAGGCAGACCTGTCTGCTGTACCGAGTGGAATACAATGTGTGTTGGAGAAGGGAGGGGGTGGACACACCCACAGAGACACATAAACACACAGGCAAACAGACTCTGAAGCACGCACACAAACAAATATTTTTGAAGCCGCAGTTTGACAGATTTCATGTACAGACACAGCCTCTCATCCAGCAAATAGTCATATTACATTTTCTTTATTGGCCCAAGAGACTGTTGCTGAGACTACAGACCTACAACTTAGAAAAGTATGCTTTGATCTCAAGTCAAACTCTGCCAAGTACACCTTCCATTGTACCACTACTAGTCAACTGCATTGGAAAAGGCATATTCATATCTAGTCATCATATCAAGCCTAGAACATCAGACTGGGCACAGACGTCAATTCAATGTCTATTGCACTTTGGTTCAACGTAATTTCATTGAAAGGACGAGGAAACAATGGTGATTCCACCAGTGTATTCCCACTGGGATGTTACTTGATGCATGCAGCATGCAAACTTCCTTTCAGGGTCGAGTGAAATTCCATTAATGTAGGCTAAATAGGTTCCGGCTGGATGTTATTTCAGAAAGTCTGGCATCAGCAGCATTTTGCAGTGATGAATTCTGTCTACCAGTCCACTGACAGTAGTGGTGAATTCTGTCTACCAGTCCACTGACTGTAGTGGTGAATTCTGTCTACCAGTCCACTGACTGTAGTGGTGAATTCTGTCTACCAGTCCACTGACAGCAGTGGTGAATTCTGTCTACCAGTCCACTGACAGTAGTGGTGACATCTGTCTACCAGTCCACTGACTGTAGTGGTGAATTCTGTCTACCAGTCCACTGACAGCAGTGATTAATTCTGTCTACCAGTCCACTGACAGCAGTGATGAATTCTGTCTATCAGTCCACTGACAGTAGTGATGAATTATGTCTACCAGTCCACTGACAGTAGTGATGAATTCTGTCTATCAGTCCACTGACAGTAGTGGTGAATTCTGTCTATCAGTCCACTGACAGTAGTGATGAATTCTGTCTATCAGTCCACTGACAGTAGTGATGAATTCTGTCTATCAGTCCACTGACAGTAGTGGTGAATTCTGTCTACCAGTCCACTGACAGCAGTGATGAATTCTGTCTATCAGTCCACTGACAGTAGTGATGAATTATGTCTATCAGTCCACTGACAGCAGTGATGAATTCTGTCTACCAGTCCACTGACAGTAGTGGTGAATTCTGTCTACCAGTCCACTGACAGCAGTGGTGAATTCTGTCTACCAGTCCACTGACAGTAGTGGTGACATCTGTCTACCAGTCCACTGACTGTAGTGGTGAATTCTGTCTACCAGTCCACTGACAGCAGTGATTAATTCTGTCTACCAGTCCACTGACAGCAGTGGTGAATTCTGTCTACCAGTCCACTGACAGCAGTGGTGAATTCTGTCTACCAGTCCACTGACAGCAGTGATGAATTATGTCTACCAGTCCACTGACAGCAGTGGTGAATTCTGTCTACCAGTCCACTGACAGCAGTGATGAATTCTGTCTACCAGTCCACTGACAGTAGTGATGACATCTGTCTACCAGTCCACTGACAGTAGTGGTGACATCTGTCTACCAGTCCACTGACAGCAGTGATGAATTCTGTCTACCAGTCCACTGACAGCAGTGATTAATTCTGTCTACCAGTCCACTGACAGTAGTGGTGACATCTGTCTACCAGTCCACTGACATCAGTGATGAATTCTGTCTACCAGTCCACTGACAGTAGTGATGAATTCTGTCTACCAGTCCACTGACAGCAATGATGAATTCTGTCTACCAGTCCACTGATGCACTATGACAGCACAACCAAACAAGTCACCTCTCATATACTGTAGCTTATCTGTTATATTTGAACAGCACAAGACCTGTATTGCCTGTGGTTATCTTTCAGTAATCCATGTCATGTTTGTGTTATTGCAGGAGCAGTTGGTGAGGACCAAGCTCTCTCCCAACCCCTCTGCAGTGTTTCAAAGCAGATCCAGGATCTTCAACATATGACAGACTTTCCAAACTATTCTACTGGTTATCGGGAGACCAAAGAACCAATGAGGGGAATGATCTCTGTCCATTCCACACTACAACAAAATCTATGCAGGGAATGTACAGCTTAATGTAACCAGAAAGGAAAACCCTGTACAGCTTAACAGTGCAGTATAGTAAATCAGAGACAAGTGAAATGACAAACCAGATGTCACAAAACAATTTTACAATCCTGTTCTATTGCTATGAAAATCATATATATGCATGTAACACGCTAGTTTGAAGTCAAGCTTCTTTTTCAGTATTAGACACTCCAAGACAACATGGCTGCTCTGTAATGTGTCTTTGTGTGTACTGTATGTATGTGCACCTGTTGAGTTGGAATGATTTGTGTTTAATCCTTTTCTGTATATACTGTTGGATCTATTGAAATGACAAGGAGATTACTTTTTGTGAAATGTATGCTCAAACTGCACTTAGTCCACAAAGTAAGGTGTTCCTTTGATCTCTGCAAGTGTTTTATGAACAGAAACAAAAAATATATTCATACATTTTTATTCAATTAGGTACTATTTTGAGAAAGTAATTGTTCCGGTGTTAACGTTCATTTTGTAAATCTGTTTAAGAAACAAAAAATGGTTAAATATTAAATGATGTACAGTATATTACAATAAAAAAATATCAGGTTCTTATCTCCATCAGGTTCTTAACTCCATCAGGTTCTTAACTCCATCAGGTTCTTAACACCATCGGGTAGTTTACTCCATCAGGTTCTTAACGCCATCAGGTTCTTAACACCAGCGGGTTATTTACTCCATCCGGTTGTTTACACCATCAGGTTGTTTACTCCATCGAGTTCTTAATGCCATCAGGATCTTTACTCCATCAGGTTATTATCTCCATTGGGTTGTTTAATCCATCAGGTTCTTAAATAAACCAGGTTCTTTGCTCCATCAGGTTCTTTACTCCTTCAGGTTATTATCTCCATCAGGTTGTTTACTCCATTAGGTTCGTAACGTCATCGGGTTCTTTACTCCTTCAGGTTATTATCTCCATCGGGTTCTTAACTCCTTCAGGTTGTTTACTCCATCGGGTTCTTATCTCCATCAGGTTGTTTAATCCATCGGGTTCTTAAATAAATCAGGTTATTTACTCCATCAGGTTCTTCACCACTTCAGGTTCTTATCTCCATCAGGTTGTTAACGCCATCAGGTTCTTTACTCCATTAGGTTCTATCTTCATCAGGTTCTTTAATCCATCAGGTTCTTAAATAAATCAGGTTCTTTACTCCATCAGGTTCTTATCTACATCACGTTCTTATCTACATCAGGTTCTTCTCTACATCAGCCTCTTAACTCCATCAGGTTCTTATCTCCATCGGGTTCTTATCTCCATCTGGTTATTATCTCCATCAGGTTCTTAACCCCTTCAGGTTGTTTACTCCATCAGGTTCTTATCTACTTTTTTATCTACATTAGGTTTTTTACTCCATCAGGTTCTTATCTACTTTTTATCTACATCAGGTTTTTTAATCCATCAGGTTCTTAATGCCATCAGGTTCTTAACTCCATCAGGTTGTTTAATCCATCAGGTTCTTAAATAAATCAGGTTCTTTACTCCATCAGGTTCTTATCTACATCAGGTTCTTCTCTACATCAGCCTCTTTACTCCATCAGATTCTTTACTCCATCGGGTTCTTAACGCCATCAGGTTGTTTACTCCATCAGGGGCCTTAACTCCATTGGGTTCTTTACTCCATCAGGTTCTTTACTCCATTAGGTTCTTAACTCCATCAGGTTGTTTAATCCATCATGTTCTTCAAGAAATCAGGTTATTTACTCCTTCAGGTTATTATCCCCATCAGGTTCTTAACTCCTTCAGGTTGTTTACTCCATCAGGTTATTTACCTAATCAGGTTGTTTACTCCATCAGGCTGTTTACACCATTGGGTTATTTACTCCATCAGGTTCTTATCCACATCAGGTTCTTATCTACTTCTTATCTACATCAGGTTTTTACTCCATCAGGTTTTTTACTCCATCGTGTTCTTATCTACATCAGGTTCTTTACTACATGAGGTTCTTATCTACATCAGGTTATTTACTCCATCAGGTTCTTTACTCCATCAGAATATTTACTCCATCAGGTTCTTAACGCCATCATGTTCTAATCTACATCAGGTTGTTTACTCTACCAGGTCCTTCACTCCATCAGGTAGTTTACTCCATCAGGTTATAATCCTCATCAGGTTCTTTACTCCATCAGGTTCTAATCTACATCGTGTTCTTATCTACATCTGGTTGTTTACTCCATCGGGTTCTTATCTACATCAGGCTATTATCTCCATCAGGTTGTTTACTTCATCAGGATGTTTACTCCATCCGGTCATAATCTACATCGGGTTCTTATCTCCACCAGGTTGTTTACTCCATCAGGTATTTACTCCATCGTGTTCTTATCTCCATCAGGTTCTTTACTCCATCAGGTCCTTTACTCCATCAAGTTCTTATCTGCTTCTTATCTACATCAGGTTCTTATCTACATCAGGTTCTTATCTCCAGCAGGTTCTTATCTACATCAGGTTCTTATCTACATCAGGTTCTTTACTCCATCAGGTTCTTATCTCCAGCAGGTTCTTATCTACATCAGGTTCTTATCTACATCAGGTTCTTTACTCCATCAGGTTCTTATCTACATCAGGTTCTTATCTACATCAGGTTCTTTACTCCATCAGGTTCTTTACTCCATCAGGTTATTTACTCCATCAGGTTCTTATCTCCATCAGGTTCTTATCTACATCAGGTTCTTATCTACATCAGGGTCTTTACTCCACCAGGGTCTTTACTCCACCAGGTTCTTATCCACATCAGGTGTTTTACTCCATCAGGTTCTTATCTACATCAGGTTCTTATCTACATCAGGTGTTTTACTCCATCAGGTTCTTATCTACATCAGGTTCTTATCTACATCAGGTTCTTATCTACATCAGGGTCTTTACTCCACCAGGGTCTTTACTCCACCAGGTTCTTATCCACATCAGGTGTTTTACTCCATCAGGTTCTTATCTACATCAGGTTCTTATCTACATCAGGTTCTTTACTCCATCAGGTTCTTATCTACATCAGGTTATTATCTACATCAGGTTCTTATCTACATCCGGTTCTTTACTCCATCAGGTTCTTATCTACATCAGGTTCTTTACTCCATCAGGTTCTTATCTACATCAGGTGTTTTACTCCATCAGGTTCTTATCCACATCAGGTGTTTTACTCCATCAGGTTCTTATCTACATCAGGTTCTTATCTACATCAGGTTATTATCTACATCAGGTTCTTATCTACATCAGGTTCTTTACTCCATCAGGTTCTTATCTACATCAGGTTCTTTACTCCATCAGGTTCTTATCTACATCAGGTGTTTTACTCCACCAGGTTCTTATCCACATCAGGTGTTTTACTCCATCAGGTTCTTATCTACATCAGGTTCTTATCTACATCAGGTTCTTTACTCCATCAGGTTCTTATCTACATCAGGTTATTATCTACATCAGGTTCTTATCTACATCAGGTTCTTTACTCCATCAGGTTCTTATCTACATCAGGTTCTTATCTACATCAGGTTCTTATCTACATCAGGTTCTTATCTACATCAGGTTCTTTACTCCATCAGGTTCTTTACTCCATCAGGTTCTTATCTACATCAGGTTCTTATCTACATCAGGTTCTTATCTACATCAGGTTCTTATCTACATCAGGTGTTTTACTCCATCAGGTTCTTATCTACATCAGGTTCTTATCTACATCAGGTTATTATCTACATCAGGTTCTTATCTACATCAGGTTCTTTACTCCATCAGGTTATTATCTACATCAGGTTCTTATCTACATCAGGTTATTATCTACATCAGGTTCTTATCTACATCAGGGTCTTTACTCCACCAGGGTCTTTACTCCACCAGGTTCTTATCCACATCAGGTGTTTTACTCCATCAGGTTCTTATCTACATCAGGTTCTTATCTACATCAGGTGTTTTACTCCATCAGGTTCTTATCTACATCAGGTTCTTATCTACATCAGGTTCTTAACTCCATCAGGTTGTTTAATCCATCAGGTTCTTAAATAAATCAGGTTCTTTACTCCATCAGGTTCTTATCTACATCAGGTTCTTATCTACATCAGGTTCTTATCTACATCAGGTTCTTCTCTACATCAGCCTCTTTACTCCATCGGGTTCTTAACGCCATCGGGTTCTTAACGCCATCAGGTTGTTTACTCCATCAGGGGCCTTAACTCAATTGGGTTCTTTACTCCATCAGGTTCTTTACTCCATTAGGTTCTTAACTCCATCAGGTTGTTTAATCCATCATGTTCTTCAAGAAATCAGGTTATTTACTCCTTCAGGTTATTATCCCCATCAGGTTCTTAACTCCTTCAGGTTGTTTACTCCATCAGGTTATTTACCTAATCAGGTTGTTTACTCCATCAGGCTGTTTACACCATTGGGTTATTTACTCCATCAGGTTCTTATCCACATCAGGTTCTTATCTACTTCTTATCTACATCAGGTTTTTACTCCATCAGGTTTTTTACTCCATCGTGTTCTTATCTACATCAGGTTCTTTACTACATGAGGTTCTTATCTACATCAGGTTATTTACTCCATCAGGTTCTTTACTCCATCAGAATATTTACTCCATCAGGTTCTTAACGCCATCATGTTCTAATCTACATCAGGTTGTTTACTCTACCAGGTCCTTCACTCCATCAGGTAGTTTACTCCATCAGGTTATAATCCTCATCAGGTTCTTTACTCCATCAGGTTCTAATCTACATCGTGTTCTTATCTACATCTGGTTGTTTACTCCATCGGGTTCTTATCTACATCAGGCTATTATCTCCATCAGGTTGTTTACTTCATCAGGTTGTTTACTCCATCCGGTCATAATCTACATCGGGTTCTTATCTCCACCAGGTTGTTTACTCCATCAGGTATTTACTCCATCGTGTTCTTATCTCCATCAGGTTCTTTACTCCATCAGGTCCTTTACTCCATCAAGTTCTTATCTACTTCTTATCTACATCAGGTTCTTATCTACATCAGGTGTTTTACTCCATCAGGTTCTTTACTCCACCAGGTTCTTATCTAGATCAGGTTCTTATCTCCAGCAGGTTCTTATCTACATCAGGTTCTTATCTACATCAGGTGTTTTACTCCATCAGGTTCTTATCTACATCAGGTTCTTATCTACATCAGGTTCTTATCTACATCAGGTTCTTATCTACATCAGGTTCTTTACTCCATCAGGTTCTTATCTACATCAGGTTCTTATCTACATCAGGTTCTTTACTCCATCAGGTTCTTTACTCCATCAGGTTATTTACTCCATCAGGTTCTTATCTCCATCAGGTTCTTATCTACATCAGGTTCTTATCTACATCAGGTTCTTATCTACATCAGGGTCTTTACTCCACCAGGGTCTTTACTCCACCAGGTTCTTATCCACATCAGGTGTTTTACTCCATCAGGTTCTTATCTACATCAGGTTCTTATCTACATCAGGTGTTTTACTCCATCAGGTTCTTATCTACATCAGGTTCTTATCTACATCAGGTTCTTATCTACATCAGGTTCTTTACTCCATCAGGTTCTTATCTACATCAGGTTCTTATCTACATCAGGTTCTTTACTCCATCAGGTTCTTTACTCCATCAGGTTATTTACTCCATCAGGTTCTTATCTCCATCAGGTTCTTATCTACATCAGGTTCTTATCTACATCAGGGTCTTTACTCCACCAGGGTCTTTACTCCACCAGGTTCTTATCCACATCAGGTGTTTTACTCCATCAGGTTCTTATCTACATCAGGTTCTTATCTACATCAGGTTCTTTACTCCATCAGGTTCTTATCTACATCAGGTTATTATCTACATCAGGTTCTTATCTACATCAGGTTCTTTACTCCATCAGGTTCTTATCTACATCAGGTTCTTTACTCCATCAGGTTCTTATCTACATCAGGTGTTTTACTCCATCAGGTTCTTATCCACATCAGGTGTTTTACTCCATCAGGTTCTTATCTACATCAGGTTCTTATCTACATCAGGTTATTATCTACATCAGGTTCTTATCTACATCAGGGTCTTTACTCCATCAGGTTCCTATCTACATCAGGTTCTTTACTCCATCAGGTTCTTATCTACATCAGGTTCTTTACTCCATCAGGTTCTTATCTACATCAGGTGTTTTACTCCACCAGGTTCTTATCCACATCAGGTGTTTTACTCCATCAGGTTCTTATCTACATCAGGTTCTTTACTCCACCAGGTTCTTATCTACATCAGGTTCTTTACTCCATCAGGTTCTTATCTACATCAGGTTCTTTACTCCATCAAGTTCTTATCTACATCAGGTGTTTTACTCCACCAGGTTCTTATCCACATCAGGTGTTTTACTCCATCAGGTTCTTATCTACATCAGGTTCTTATCTACATCAGGTTCTTTACTCCATCAGGTTCTTATCTACATCAGGTTATTATCTACATCAGGTTCTTATCTACATCAGGTTCTTTACTCCATCAGGTTCTTATCTACATCAGGTTCTTATCTACATCAGGTTCTTTACTCCATCAGGTTATTATCTACATCAGGTTCTTATCTACATCAGGTTCTTATCTACATCAGGTTCTTTACTCCATCAGGTTATTATCTACATCAGGTTCTTATCTACATCAGGTTCTTATCTACATCAGGTTCTTATCTACATCAGGTTATTATCTACATCAGGTTCTTATCTACATCAGGGTCTTTACTCCATCAGGTTCTTATCTACATCAGGTTCTTATCTACATCAGGTTCCAGTCCACTGACAGCAGTGGTGAATTCTGTCTACCAGTCCACTGACAGTAGTGGTGACATCTGTCTACCAGTCCACTGACAGCAGTGGTGAATTCTGTCTATCAGTCCACTGACAGTAGTGGTGAATTCTGTCTACCAGTCCACTGACAGCAGTGATTAATTCTGTCTACCAGTCCACTGACAGCAGTGGTGAATTCTGTCTATCAGTCCACTGACAGTAGTGGTGAATTCTGTCTACCAGTCCACTGACAGCAGTGATGAATTCTGTCTATCAGTCCACTGACAGTAGTGATGAATTATGTCTACCAGTCCACTGACAGTAGTGATGAATTCTGTCTATCAGTCCACTGACAGTAGTGGTGAATTCTGTCTATCAGTCCACTGACAGTAGTGATGAATTCTGTCTATCAGTCCACTGACAGTAGTGATGAATTCTGTCTATCAGTCCACTGACAGTAGTGGTGAATTCTGTCTACCAGTCCACTGACAGCAGTGATGAATTCTGTCTATCAGTCCACTGACAGTAGTGATGAATTATGTCTATCAGTCCACTGACAGCAGTGATGAATTCTGTCTACCAGTCCACTGACAGTAGTGGTGAATTCTGTCTACCAGTCCACTGACAGCAGTGGTGAATTCTGTCTACCAGTCCACTGACAGTAGTGGTGACATCTGTCTACCAGTCCACTGACTGTAGTGGTGAATTCTGTCTACCAGTCCACTGACAGCAGTGATTAATTCTGTCTACCAGTCCACTGACAGCAGTGGTGAATTCTGTCTACCAGTCCACTGACAGCAGTGATGAATTATGTCTACCAGTCCACTGACAGCAGTGATGAATTATGTCTACCAGTCCACTGACAGCAGTGGTGAATTCTGTCTACCAGTCCACTGACAGCAGTGATGAATTCTGTCTACCAGTCCACTGACAGTAGTGATGACATCTGTCTACCAGTCCACTGACAGTAGTGGTGACATCTGTCTACCAGTCCACTGACAGCAGTGATGAATTCTGTCTACCAGTCCACTGACAGCAGTGATTAATTCTGTCTACCAGTCCACTGACAGTAGTGGTGACATCTGTCTACCAGTCCACTGACATCAGTGATGAATTCTGTCTACCAGTCCACTGACAGTAGTGATGAATTCTGTCTACCAGTCCACTGACAGCAATGATGAATTCTGTCTACCAGTCCACTGATGCACTATGACAGCACAACCAAACAAGTCACCTCTCATATACTGTAGCTTATCTGTTATATTTGAACAGCACAAGACCTGTATTGCCTGTGGTTATCTTTCAGTAATCCATGTCATGTTTGTGTTATTGCAGGAGCAGTTGGTGAGGACCAAGCTCTCTCCCAACCCCTCTGCAGTGTTTCAAAGCAGATCCAGGATCTTCAACATATGACAGACTTTCCAAACTATTCTACTGGTTATCGGGAGACCAAAGAACCAATGAGGGGAATGATCTCTGTCCATTCCACACTACAACAAAATCTATGCAGGGAATGTACAGCTTAATGTAACCAGAAAGGAAAACCCTGTACAGCTTAACAGTGCAGTATAGTAAATCAGAGACAAGTGAAATGACAAACCAGATGTCACAAAACAATTTTACAATCCTGTTCTATTGCTATGAAAATCATATATATGCATGTAACACGCTAGTTTGAAGTCAAGCTTCTTTTTCAGTATTAGACACTCCAAGACAACATGGCTGCTCTGTAATGTGTCTTTGTGTGTACTGTATGTATGTGCACCTGTTGAGTTGGAATGATTTGTGTTTAATCCTTTTCTGTATATACTGTTGGATCTATTGAAATGACAAGGAGATTACTTTTTGTGAAATGTATGCTCAAACTGCACTTAGTCCACAAAGTAAGGTGTTCCTTTGATCTCTGCAAGTGTTTTATGAACAGAAACAAAAAATATTTTCATACATTTTTATTCAATTAGGTACTATTTTGAGAAAGTAATTGTTCCGGTGTTAACGTTCATTTTGTAAATCTGTTTAAGAAACAAAAAATGGTTAAATATTAAATGATGTACAGTATATTACAATAAAAAAATATCAGGTTCTTATCTCCATCAGGTTCTTAACTCCATCAGGTTCTTAACTCCATCAGGTTCTTAACACCATCGGGTAGTTTACTCCATCAGGTTCTTAACGCCATCAGGTTCTTAACACCAGCGGGTTATTTACTCCATCCGGTTGTTTACACCATCAGGTTGTTTACTCCATCGAGTTCTTAATGCCATCAGGATCTTTACTCCATCAGGTTATTATCTCCATTGGGTTGTTTAATCCATCAGGTTCTTAAATAAACCAGGTTCTTTGCTCCATCAGGTTCTTTACTCCTTCAGGTTATTATCTCCATCAGGTTGTTTACTCCATTAGGTTCGTAACGTCATCGGGTTCTTTACTCCTTCAGGTTATTATCTCCATCGGGTTCTTAACTCCTTCAGGTTGTTTACTCCATCGGGTTCTTATCTCCATCAGGTTGTTTAATCCATCGGGTTCTTAAATAAATCAGGTTATTTACTCCATCAGGTTCTTCACCACTTCAGGTTCTTATCTCCATCAGGTTGTTAACGCCATCAGGTTCTTTACTCCATTAGGTTCTATCTTCATCAGGTTCTTTAATCCATCAGGTTCTTAAATAAATCAGGTTCTTTACTCCATCAGGTTCTTATCTACATCACGTTCTTATCTACATCAGGTTCTTCTCTACATCAGCCTCTTAACTCCATCAGGTTCTTATCTCCATCGGGTTCTTATCTCCATCTGGTTATTATCTCCATCAGGTTCTTAACCCCTTCAGGTTGTTTACTCCATCAGGTTCTTATCTACTTCTTATCTACATCAGGTTTTTTAATCCATCAGGTTCTTAATGCCATCAGGTTCTTAACTCCATCAGGTTGTTTAATCCATCAGGTTCTTAAATAAATCAGGTTCTTTACTCCATCAGGTTCTTATCTACATCAGGTTCTTCTCTACATCAGCCTCTTTACTCCATCAGATTCTTTACTCCATCGGGTTCTTAACGCCATTAGGTTGTTTACTCCATCAGGGGCCTTAACTCCATTGGGTTCTTTACTCCATCAGGTTCTTTACTCCATTAGGTTCTTAACTCCATCAGGTTGTTTAATCCATCATGTTCTTCAAGAAATCAGGTTATTTACTCCTTCAGGTTATTATCCCCATCAGGTTCTTAACTCCTTCAGGTTGTTTACTCCATCAGGTTATTTACCTAATCAGGTTGTTTACTCCATCAGGCTGTTTACACCATTGGGTTATTTACTCCATCAGGTTCTTATCCACATCAGGTTCTTATCTACTTCTTATCTACATCAGGTTTTTACTCCATCAGGTTTTTTACTCCATCGTGTTCTTATCTACATCAGGTTCTTTACTACATGAGGTTCTTATCTACATCAGGTTATTTACTCCATCAGGTTCTTAACGCCATCATGTTCTAATCTACATCAGGTTGTTTACTCTACCAGGTCCTTCACTCCATCAGGTAGTTTACTCCATCAGGTTATAATCCTCATCAGGTTCTTTACTCCATCAGGTTCTAATCTACATCGTGTTCTTATCTACATCTGGTTGTTTACTCCATCGGGTTCTTATCTACATCAGGCTATTATCTCCATCAGGTTGTTTACTTCATCAGGATGTTTACTCCATCCGGTCATAATCTACATCGGGTTCTTATCTCCACCAGGTTGTTTACTCCATCAGGTATTTACTCCATCGTGTTCTTATCTCCATCAGGTTCTTTACTCCATCAGGTCCTTTACTCCATCAAGTTCTTATCTACTTCTTATCTACATCAGGTTCTTATCTACATCAGGTTCTTATCTCCAGCAGGTTCTTATCTACATCAGGTTCTTATCTACATCAGGTTCTTTACTCCATCAGGTTCTTATCTCCAGCAGGTTCTTATCTACATCAGGTTCTTATCTACATCAGGTTCTTTACTCCATCAGGTTCTTATCTACATCAGGTTCTTATCTACATCAGGTTCTTTACTCCATCAGGTTCTTTACTCCATCAGGTTATTTACTCCATCAGGTTCTTATCTCCATCAGGTTCTTATCTACATCAGGTTCTTATCTACATCAGGGTCTTTACTCCACCAGGGTCTTTACTCCACCAGGTTCTTATCCACATCAGGTGTTTTACTCCATCAGGTTCTTATCTACATCAGGTTCTTATCTACATCAGGTGTTTTACTCCATCAGGTTCTTATCTACATCAGGTTCTTATCTACATCAGGTTCTTATCTACATCAGGGTCTTTACTCCACCAGGGTCTTTACTCCACCAGGTTCTTATCCACATCAGGTGTTTTACTCCATCAGGTTCTTATCTACATCAGGTTCTTATCTACATCAGGTTCTTATCTACATCAGGTTATTATCTACATCAGGTTCTTATCTACATCCGGTTCTTTACTCCATCAGGTTCTTATCTACATCAGGTTCTTTACTCCATCAGGTTCTTATCTACATCAGGTGTTTTACTCCATCAGGTTCTTATCCACATCAGGTGTTTTACTCCATCAGGTTCTTATCTACATCAGGTTCTTATCTACATCAGGTTATTATCTACATCAGGTTCTTATCTACATCAGGTTCTTTACTCCATCAGGTTCTTATCTACATCAGGTTCTTTACTCCATCAGGTTCTTATCTACATCAGGTGTTTTACTCCACCAGGTTCTTATCCACATCAGGTGTTTTACTCCATCAGGTTCTTATCTACATCAGGTTCTTATCTACATCAGGTTCTTTACTCCATCAGGTTCTTATCTACATCAGGTTATTATCTACATCAGGTTCTTATCTACATCAGGTTCTTTACTCCATCAGGTTCTTATCTACATCAGGTTCTTATCTACATCAGGTTCTTATCTACATCAGGTTCTTATCTACATCAGGTTCTTATCTACATCAGGTTCTTTACTCCATCAGGTTCTTTACTCCATCAGGTTCTTATCTACATCAGGTTCTTATCTACATCAGGTTCTTATCTACATCAGGTTCTTATCTACATCAGGTGTTTTACTCCATCAGGTTCTTATCTACATCAGGTTCTTATCTACATCAGGTTATTATCTACATCAGGTTCTTATCTACATCAGGTTCTTTACTCCATCAGGTTATTATCTACATCAGGTTCTTATCTACATCAGGTTATTATCTACATCAGGTTCTTATCTACATCAGGGTCTTTACTCCACCAGGGTCTTTACTCCACCAGGTTCTTATCCACATCAGGTGTTTTACTCCATCAGGTTCTTATCTACATCAGGTTCTTATCTACATCAGGTGTTTTACTCCATCAGGTTCTTATCTACATCAGGTTCTTATCTACATCAGGTTCTTATCTACATCAGGGTCTTTACTCCACCAGGGTCTTTACTCCACCAGGTTCTTATCCACATCAGGTGTTTTACTCCATCAGGTTCTTATCTACATCAGGTTCTTATCTACATCAGGTTCTTTACTCCATCAGGTTCTTATCTACATCAGGTTATTATCTACATCAGGTTCTTATCTACATCCGGTTCTTTACTCCATCAGGTTCTTATCTACATCAGGTTCTTTACTCCATCAGGTTCTTATCTACATCAGGTGTTTTACTCCATCAGGTTCTTATCCACATCATGTGTTTTACTCCATCAGGTTCTTATCTACATCAGGTTCTTATCTACATCAGGTTATTATCTACATCAGGTTCTTATCTACATCAGGTTCTTTACTCCATCAGGTTCTTATCTACATCAGGTTCTTTACTCCATCAGGTTCTTATCTACATCAGGTTCTTATCTACATCAGGTTCTTTACTCCATCAGGTTCTTTACTCCATCAGGTTATTTACTCCATCAGGTTCTTATCTCCATCAGGTTCTTATCTACATCAGGTTCTTATCTACATCAGGTTCTTATCTACATCAGGGTCTTTACTCCACCAGGGTCTTTACTCCACCAGGTTCTTATCCACATCAGGTGTTTTACTCCATCAGGTTCTTATCTACATCAGGTTCTTATCTACATCAGGTGTTTTACTCCATCAGGTTCTTATCTACATCAGGTTCTTATCTACATCAGGTTCTTATCTACATCAGGTTCTTTACTCCATCAGGTTCTTATCTACATCAGGTTCTTATCTACATCAGGTTCTTTACTCCATCAGGTTCTTTACTCCATCAGGTTATTTACTCCATCAGGTTCTTATCTCCATCAGGTTCTTATCTACATCAGGTTCTTATCTACATCAGGGTCTTTACTCCACCAGGGTCTTTACTCCACCAGGTTCTTATCCACATCAGGTGTTTTACTCCATCAGGTTCTTATCTACATCAGGTTCTTATCTACATCAGGTTCTTTACTCCATCAGGTTCTTATCTACATCAGGTTATTATCTACATCAGGTTCTTATCTACATCAGGTTCTTTACTCCATCAGGTTCTTATCTACATCATGTTCTTTACTCCATCAGGTTCTTATCTACATCAGGTGTTTTACTCCATCAGGTTCTTATCTACATCAGGTTCTTATCTACATCAGGTTCTTTACTCCATCAGGTTCTTTACTCCATCAGGTTCTTATCTACATCAGGTTCTTATCTACATCAGGTTATTATCTACATCAGGTTCTTATCTACATCAGGGTCTTTACTCCATCAGGGTCTTTACTCCACCAGGTTCTTATCCACATCAGGTGTTTTACTCCATCAGGTTCTTATCTACATCAGGTTCTTATCTACATCAGGTTCTTTACTCCATCAGGTTCTTATCTACATCAGGTTATTATCTACATCAGGTTCTTATCTACATCAGGTTCTTTACTCCATCAGGTTCTTATCTACATCAGGTTCTTTACTCCATCAGGTTCTTATCTACATCAGGTGTTTTACTCCATCAGGTTCTTATCTACATCAGGTTCTTATCTACATCAGGTTCTTTACTCCATCAGGTTCTTTACTCCATCAGGTTCTTATCTACATCAGGTTCTTATCTACATCAGGTTATTATCTACATCAGGTTCTTATCTACATCAGGGTCTTTACTCCATCAGGGTCTTTACTCCACCAGGTTCTTATCCACATCAGGTGTTTTACTCCATCAGGTTCTTATCTACATCAGGTTCTTATCTACATCAGGTGTTTTACTCCATCAGGTTCTTATCTACATCAGGTTCTTATCTACATCAGGTTCTTATCTACATCAGGGTCTTTACTCCACCAGGGTCTTTACTCCACCAGGTTCTTATCCACATCAGGTGTTTTACTCCATCAGGTTCTTATCTACATCAGGTTCTTATCTACATCAGGTTCTTTACTCCATCAGGTTCTTATCTACATCAGGTTATTATCTACATCAGGTTCTTATCTACATCCGGTTCTTTACTCCATCAGGTTCTTATCTACATCAGGTTCTTTACTCCATCAGGTTCTTATCTACATCAGGTGTTTTACTCCATCAGGTTCTTATCCACATCAGGTGTTTTACTCCATCAGGTTCTTATCTACATCAGGTTCTTATCTACATCAGGTTCTTATCTACATCAGGTTCTTATCTACATCAGGTTCTTTACTCCATCAGGTTCTTATCTACATCAGGTTCTTTACTCCATCAGGTTCTTATCTACATCAGGTGTTTTACTCCACCAGGTTCTTATCCACATCAGGTGTTTTACTCCATCAGGTTCTTATCTACATCAGGTTCTTATCTACATCAGGTTCTTTACTCCATCAGGTTCTTATCTACATCAGGTTATTATCTACATCAGGTTCTTATCTACATCAGGTTCTTTACTCCATCAGGTTCTTATCTACATCAGGTTCTTGTCTACATCAGGATCTTATCTACATCAGGTTCTTATCTACATCAGGTTCTTATCTACATCAGGTTCTTTACTCCATCAGGTTCTTTACTCCATCAGGTTCTTATCTACATCAGGTTCTTATCTACATCAGGTTCTTATCTACATCAGGTTCTTATCTACATCAGGTGTTTTACTCCATCAGGTTCTTATCTACATCAGGTTCTTATCTACATCAGGTTATTATCTACATCAGGTTCTTATCTACATCAGGTTCTTTACTCCATCAGGTTATTATCTACATCAGGTTCTTATCTACATCAGGTTATTATCTACATCAGGTTCTTATCTACATCAGGGTCTTTACTCCACCAGGGTCTTTACTCCACCAGGTTCTTATCCACATCAGGTGTTTTACTCCATCAGGTTCTTATCTACATCAGGTTCTTATCTACATCAGGTGTTTTACTCCATCAGGTTCTTATCTACATCAGGTTCTTATCTACATCAGGTTCTTATCTACATCAGGGTCTTTACTCCACCAGGGTCTTTACTCCACCAGGTTCTTATCCACATCAGGTGTTTTACTCCATCAGGTTCTTATCTACATCAGGTTCTTATCTACATCAGGTTCTTTACTCCATCAGGTTCTTATCTACATCAGGTTATTATCTACATCAGGTTCTTATCTACATCCGGTTCTTTACTCCATCAGGTTCTTATCTACATCAGGTTCTTTACTCCATCAGGTTCTTATCTACATCAGGTGTTTTACTCCATCAGGTTCTTATCCACATCAGGTGTTTTACTCCATCAGGTTCTTATCTACATCAGGTTCTTATCTACATCAGGTTATTATCTACATCAGGTTCTTATCTACATCAGGTTCTTATCTACATCAGGTTCTTTACTCCATCAGGTTCTTATCTACATCAGGTGTTTTACTCCACCAGGTTCTTATCCACATCAGGTGTTTTACTCCATCAGGTTCTTATCTACATCAGGTTCTTATCTACATCAGGTTCTTTACTCCATCAGGTTCTTATCTACATCAGGTTATTATCTACATCAGGTTCTTATCTACATCAGGTTCTTTACTCCATCAGGTTCTTATCTACATCAGGTTCTTATCTACATCAGGTTCTTATCTACATCAGGTTCTTATCTACATCAGGTTCTTATCTACATCAGGTTCTTTACTCCATCAGGTTCTTTACTCCATCAGGTTCTTATCTACATCAGGTTCTTATCTACATCAGGTTCTTATCTACATCAGGTTCTTATCTACATCAGGTGTTTTACTCCATCAGGTTCTTATCTACATCAGGTTCTTATCTACATCAGGTTATTATCTACATCAGGTTCTTATCTACATCAGGTTCTTTACTCCATCAGGTTATTATCTACATCAGGTTCTTATCTAAATCAGGTTATTATCTACATCAGGTTCTTATCTACATCAGGGTCTTTACTCCACCAGGGTCTTTACTCCACCAGGTTCTTATCCACATCAGGTGTTTTACTCCATCAGGTTCTTATCTACATCAGGTTCTTATCTACATCAGGTGTTTTACTCCATCAGGTTCTTATCTACATCAGGTTCTTATCTACATCAGGTTCTTAACTCCATCAGGTTGTTTAATCCATCAGGTTCTTAAATAAATCAGGTTCTTTACTCCATCAGGTTCTTATCTACATCAGGTTCTTATCTACATCAGGTTCTTATCTACATCAGGTTCTTCTCTACATCAGCCTCTTTACTCCATCGGGTTCTTAACGCCATCGGGTTCTTAACGCCATCAGGTTGTTTACTCCATCAGGGGCCTTAACTCCATTGGGTTCTTTACTCCATCAGGTTCTTTACTCCATTAGGTTCTTAACTCCATCAGGTTGTTTAATCCATCATGTTCTTCAAGAAATCAGGTTATTTACTCCTTCAGGTTATTATCCCCATCAGGTTCTTAACTCCTTCAGGTTGTTTACTCCATCAGGTTATTTACCTAATCAGGTTGTTTACTCCATCAGGCTGTTTACACCATTGGGTTATTTACTCCATCAGGTTCTTATCCACATCAGGTTCTTATCTACTTCTTATCTACATCAGGTTTTTACTCCATCAGGTTTTTTACTCCATCGTGTTCTTATCTACATCAGGTTCTTTACTACATGAGGTTCTTATCTACATCAGGTTATTTACTCCATCAGGTTCTTTACTCCATCAGACTATTTACTCCATCAGGTTCTTAACGCCATCATGTTCTAATCTACATCAGGTTGTTTACTCTACCAGGTCCTTCACTCCATCAGGTAGTTTACTCCATCAGGTTATAATCCTCATCAGGTTCTTTACTCCATCAGGTTCTAATCTACATCGTGTTCTTATCTACATCTGGTTGTTTACTCCATCGGGTTCTTATCTACATCAGGCTATTATCTCCATCAGGTTGTTTACTTCATCAGGTTGTTTACTCCATCCGGTCATAATCTACATCGGGTTCTTATCTCCACCAGGTTGTTTACTCCATCAGGTATTTACTCCATCGTGTTCTTATCTCCATCAGGTTCTTTACTCCATCAGGTCCTTTACTCCATCAAGTTCTTATCTACTTCTTATCTACATCAGGTTCTTATCTACATCAGGTGTTTTACTCCATCAGGTTCTTTACTCCACCAGGTTCTTATCTACATCAGGTTCTTATCTCCAGCGGGTTCTTATCTACATCAGGTTCTTATCTACATCAGGTGTTTTACTCCATCAGGTTCTTATCTACATCAGGTTCTTATCTACATCAGGTTCTTATCTACATCAGGTTCTTATCTACATCAGGTTCTTTACTCCATCAGGTTCTTATCTACATCAGGTTCTTATCTACATCAGGTTCTTTACTCCATCAGGTTCTTTACTCCATCAGGTTATTTACTCCATCAGGTTCTTATCTCCATCAGGTTCTTATCTACATCAGGTTCTTATCTACATCAGGTTCTTATCTACATCAGGGTCTTTACTCCACCAGGGTCTTTACTCCACCAGGTTCTTATCCACATCAGGTGTTTTACTCCATCAGGTTCTTATCTACATCAGGTTCTTATCTACATCAGGTTCTTTACTCCATCAGGTTCTTATCTACATCAGGTTATTATCTACATCAGGTTCTTATCTACATCCGGTTCTTTACTCCATCAGGTTCTTATCTACATCAGGTTCTTTACTCCATCAGGTTCTTATCTACATCAGGTGTTTTACTCCATCAGGTTCTTATCCACATCAGGTGTTTTACTCCATCAGGTTCTTATCTACATCAGGTTATTATCTACATCAGGTTCTTATCTACATCAGGTTCTTTACTCCATCAGGTTCTTATCTACATCAGGTTCTTTACTCCATCAGGTTCTTATCTACATCAGGTGTTTTACTCCACCAGGTTCTTATCCACATCAGGTGTTTTACTCCATCAGGTTCTTATCTACATCAGGTTCTTATCTACATCAGGTTCTTTACTCCATCAGGTTCTTATCTACATCAGGTTATTATCTACATCAGGTTCTTATCTACATCAGGTTCTTTACTCCATCAGGTTCTTATCTACATCAGGTTCTTGTCTACATCAGGTTCTTATCTACATCAGGTTCTTATCTACATCAGGTTCTTATCTACATCAGGTTCTTTACTCCATCAGGTTCTTTACTCCATCAGGTTCTTATCTACATCAGGTTCTTATCTACATCAGGTTCTTATCTACATCAGGTTCTTATCTACATCAGGTGTTTTACTCCATCAGGTTCTTATCTACATCAGGTTCTTATCTACATCAGGTTCTTATCTACATCAGGTTCTTTACTCCATCAGGTTATTATCTACATCAGTTTCTTATCTACATCAGGTTATTATCTACATCAGGTTCTTATCTACATCAGGGTCTTTACTCCACCAGGGTCTTTACTCCACCAGGTTCTTATCCACATCAGGTGTTTTACTCCATCAGGTTCTTATCTACATCAGGTTCTTATCTACATCAGGTGTTTTACTCCATCAGGTTCTTATCTACATCAGGTTCTTATCTACATCAGGTTCTTATCTACATCAGGGTCTTTACTCCACCAGGTTCTTATCTACATCAGGTTCTTTACTCCATCAGGTTCTTATCTACATCAGGTGTTTTACTCCATCAGGTTCTTATCCACATCAGGTGTTTTACTCCATCAGGTTCTTATCTACATCAGGTTCTTATCTACATCAGGTTATTATCTACATCAGGTTCTTATCTACATCAGGTTCTTATCTACATCAGGTTCTTTACTCCATCAGGTTCTTATCTACATCAGGTGTTTTACTCCACCAGGTTCTTATCCACATCAGGTGTTTTACTCCATCAGGTTCTTATCTACATCAGGTTCTTATCTACATCAGGTTCTTTACTCCATCAGGTTCTTATCTACATCAGGTTATTATCTACATCAGGTTCTTATCTACATCAGGTTCTTTACTCCATCAGGTTCTTATCTACATCAGGTTCTTATCTACATCAGGTTCTTATCTACATCAGGTTCTTATCTACATCAGGTTCTTATCTACATCAGGTTCTTTACTCCATCAGGTTCTTTACTCCATCAGGTTCTTATCTACATCAGGTTCTTATCTACATCAGGTTCTTATCTACATCAGGTTCTTATCTACATCAGGTGTTTTACTCCATCAGGTTCTTATCTACATCAGGTTCTTATCTACATCAGGTTATTATCTACATCAGGTTCTTATCTACATCAGGTTCTTTACTCCATCAGGTTATTATCTACATCAGGTTCTTATCTACATCAGGTTATTATCTACATCAGGTTCTTATCTACATCAGGGTCTTTACTCCACCAGGGTCTTTACTCCACCAGGTTCTTATCCACATCAGGTGTTTTACTCCATCAGGTTCTTATCTACATCAGGTTCTTATCTACATCAGGTGTTTTACTCCATCAGGTTCTTATCTACATCAGGTTCTTATCTACATCAGGTTCTTATCTACATCAGGGTCTTTACTCCACCAGGTTCTTATCTACATCAGGTTCTTTACTCCATCAGGTTCTTATCTACATCAGGTGTTTTACTCCATCAGGTTCTTATCCACATCAGGTGTTTTACTCCATCAGGTTCTTATCTACATCAGGTTCTTATCTACATCAGGTTATTATCTACATCAGGTTCTTATCTACATCAGGTTCTTATCTACATCAGGTTCTTTACTCCATCAGGTTCTTATCTACATCAGGTGTTTTACTCCACCAGGTTCTTATCCACATCAGGTGTTTTACTCCATCAGGTTCTTATCTACATCAGGTTCTTATCTACATCAGGTTCTTTACTCCATCAGGTTCTTATCTACATCAGGTTATTATCTACATCAGGTTCTTATCTACATCAGGTTCTTTACTCCATCAGGTTCTTATCTACATCAGGTTCTTATCTACATCAGGTTCTTATCTACATCAGGTTCTTATCTACATCAGGTTCTTATCTACATCAGGTTCTTTACTCCATCAGGTTCTTTACTCCATCAGGTTCTTATCTACATCAGGTTCTTATCTACATCAGGTTCTTATCTACATCAGGTTCTTATCTACATCAGGTGTTTTACTCCATCAGGTTCTTATCTACATCAGGTTCTTATCTACATCAGGTTATTATCTACATCAGGTTCTTATCTACATCAGGTTCTTTACTCCATCAGGTTATTATCTACATCAGGTTCTTATCTACATCAGGTTATTATCTACATCAGGTTCTTATCTACATCAGGGTCTTTACTCCACCAGGGTCTTTACTCCACCAGGTTCTTATCCACATCAGGTGTTTTACTCCATCAGGTTCTTATCTACATCAGGTTCTTATCTACATCAGGTGTTTTACTCCATCAGGTTCTTATCTACATCAGGTTCTTATCTACATCAGGTTCTTAACTCCATCAGGTTGTTTAATCCATCAGGTTCTTAAATAAATCAGGTTCTTTACTCCATCAGGTTCTTATCTACATCAGGTTCTTATCTACATCAGGTTCTTATCTACATCAGGTTCTTCTCTACATCAGCCTCTTTACTCCATCGGGTTCTTAACGCCATCGGGTTCTTAACGCCATCAGGTTGTTTACTCCATCAGGGGCCTTAACTCCATTGGGTTCTTTACTCCATCAGGTTCTTTACTCCATTAGGTTCTTAACTCCATCAGGTTGTTTAATCCATCATGTTCTTCAAGAAATCAGGTTATTTACTCCTTCAGGTTATTATCCCCATCAGGTTATTTACCTAATCAGGTTGTTTACTCCATCAGGCTGTTTACACCATTGGGTTATTTACTCCATCAGGTTCTTATCCACATCAGGTTCTTATCTACTTCTTATCTACATCAGGTTTTTACTCCATCAGGTTTTTTACTCCATCGTGTTCTTATCTACATCAGGTTCTTTACTACATGAGGTTCTTATCTACATCAGGTTATTTACTCCATCAGGTTCTTTACTCCATCAGAATATTTACTCCATCAGGTTCTTAACGCCATCATGTTCTAATCTACATCAGGTTGTTTACTCTACCAGGTCCTTCACTCCATCAGGTAGTTTACTCCATCAGGTTATAATCCTCATCAGGTTCTTTACTCCATCAGGTTCTAATCTACATCGTGTTCTTATCTACATCTGGTTGTTTACTCCATCGGGTTCTTATCTACATCAGGCTATTATCTCCATCAGGTTGTTTACTTCATCAGGTTGTTTACTCCATCCGGTCATAATCTACATCGGGTTCTTATCTCCACCAGGTTGTTTACTCCATCAGGTATTTACTCCATCGTGTTCTTATCTCCATCAGGTTCTTTACTCCATCAGGTCCTTTACTCCATCAAGTTCTTATCTACTTCTTATCTACATCAGGTTCTTATCTACATCAGGTGTTTTACTCCATCAGGTTCTTTACTCCACCAGGTTCTTATCTAGATCAGGTTCTTATCTCCAGCAGGTTCTTATCTACATCAGGTTCTTATCTACATCAGGTGTTTTACTCCATCAGGTTCTTATCTACATCAGGTTCTTATCTACATCAGGTTCTTATCTACATCAGGTTCTTATCTACATCAGGTTCTTATCTACATCAGGTTCTTATCTACATCAGGTTCTTATCTACATCAGGTTCTTTACTCCATCAGGTTCTTTACTCCATCAGGTTCTTATCTACATCAGGTTCTTATCTACATCAGGTTCTTATCTACATCAGGTTCTTATCTACATCAGGTGTTTTACTCCATCAGGTTCTTATCTACATCAGGTTCTTATCTACATCAGGTTATTATCTACATCAGGTTCTTATCTACATCAGGTTCTTTACTCCATCAGGTTATTATCTACATCAGGTTCTTATCTACATCAGGTTATTATCTACATCAGGTTCTTATCTACATCAGGGTCTTTACTCCACCAGGGTCTTTACTCCACCAGGTTCTTATCCACATCAGGTGTTTTACTCCATCAGGTTCTTATCTACATCAGGTTCTTATCTACATCAGGTGTTTTACTCCATCAGGTTCTTATCTACATCAGGTTCTTATCTACATCAGGTTCTTAACTCCATCAGGTTGTTTAATCCATCAGGTTCTTAAATAAATCAGGTTCTTTACTCCATCAGGTTCTTATCTACATCAGGTTCTTATCTACATCAGGTTCTTATCTACATCAGGTTCTTCTCTACATCAGCCTCTTTACTCCATCGGGTTCTTAACGCCATCGGGTTCTTAACGCCATCAGGTTGTTTACTCCATCAGGGGCCTTAACTCCATTGGGTTCTTTACTCCATCAGGTTCTTTACTCCATTAGGTTCTTAACTCCATCAGGTTGTTTAATCCATCATGTTCTTCAAGAAATCAGGTTATTTACTCCTTCAGGTTATTATCCCCATCAGGTTATTTACCTAATCAGGTTGTTTACTCCATCAGGCTGTTTACACCATTGGGTTATTTACTCCATCAGGTTCTTATCCACATCAGGTTCTTATCTACTTCTTATCTACATCAGGTTTTTACTCCATCAGGTTTTTTACTCCATCGTGTTCTTATCTACATCAGGTTCTTTACTACATGAGGTTCTTATCTACATCAGGTTATTTACTCCATCAGGTTCTTTACTCCATCAGAATATTTACTCCATCAGGTTCTTAACGCCATCATGTTCTAATCTACATCAGGTTGTTTACTCTACCAGGTCCTTCACTCCATCAGGTAGTTTACTCCATCAGGTTATAATCCTCATCAGGTTCTTTACTCCATCAGGTTCTAATCTACATCGTGTTCTTATCTACATCTGGTTGTTTACTCCATCGGGTTCTTATCTACATCAGGCTATTATCTCCATCAGGTTGTTTACTTCATCAGGTTGTTTACTCCATCCGGTCATAATCTACATCGGGTTCTTATCTCCACCAGGTTGTTTACTCCATCAGGTATTTACTCCATCGTGTTCTTATCTCCATCAGGTTCTTTACTCCATCAGGTCCTTTACTCCATCAAGTTCTTATCTACTTCTTATCTACATCAGGTTCTTATCTACATCAGGTGTTTTACTCCATCAGGTTCTTTACTCCACCAGGTTCTTATCTAGATCAGGTTCTTATCTCCAGCAGGTTCTTATCTACATCAGGTTCTTATCTACATCAGGTGTTTTACTCCATCAGGTTCTTATCTACATCAGGTTCTTATCTACATCAGGTTCTTATCTACATCAGGTTCTTATCTACATCAGGTTCTTTACTCCATCAGGTTCTTATCTACATCAGGTTCTTATCTACATCAGGTTCTTTACTCCATCAGGTTCTTTACTCCATCAGGTTATTTACTCCATCAGGTTCTTATCTCCATCAGGTTCTTATCTACATCAGGTTCTTATCTACATCAGGTTCTTATCTACATCAGGGTCTTTACTCCACCAGGGTCTTTACTCCACCAGGTTCTTATCCACATCAGGTGTTTTACTCCATCAGGTTCTTATCTACATCAGGTTCTTATCTACATCAGGTGTTTTACTCCATCAGGTTCTTATCTACATCAGGTTCTTATCTACATCAGGTTCTTATCTACATCAGGTTCTTTACTCCATCAGGTTCTTATCTACATCAGGTTCTTATCTACATCAGGTTCTTTACTCCATCAGGTTATTTACTCCATCAGGTTATTTACTCCATCAGGTTCTTATCTCCATCAGGTTCTTATCTACATCAGGTTCTTATCTACATCAGGGTCTTTACTCCACCAGGGTCTTTACTCCACCAGGTTCTTATCCACATCAGGTGTTTTACTCCATCAGGTTCTTATCTACATCAGGTTCTTATCTACATCAGGTTCTTTACTCCATCAGGTTCTTATCTACATCAGGTTATTATCTACATCAGGTTCTTATCTACATCAGGTTCTTTACTCCATCAGGTTCTTATCTACATCAGGTTCTTTACTCCATCAGGTTCTTATCTACATCAGGTGTTTTACTCCATCAGGTTCTTATCCACATCAGGTGTTTTACTCCATCAGGTTCTTATCTACATCAGGTTCTTATCTACATCAGGTTATTATCTACATCAGGTTCTTATCTACATCAGGGTCTTTACTCCATCAGGTTCCTATCTACATCAGGTTCTTTACTCCATCAGGTTCTAATCTACATCGTGTTCTTATCTACATCTGGTTGTTTACTCCATCGGGTTCTTATCTACATCAGGCTATTATCTCCATCAGGTTGTTTACTTCATCAGGTTGTTTACTCCATCCGGTCATAATCTACATCGGGTTCTTATCTCCACCAGGTTGTTTACTCCATCAGGTATTTACTCCATCGTGTTCTTATCTCCATCAGGTTCTTTACTCCATCAGGTCCTTTACTCCATCAAGTTCTTATCTACTTCTTATCTACATCAGGTTCTTATCTACATCAGGTGTTTTACTCCATCAGGTTCTTTACTCCACCAGGTTCTTATCTACATCAGGTTCTTATCTCCAGCAGGTTCTTATCTACATCAGGTTCTTATCTACATCAGGTGTTTTACTCCATCAGGTTCTTATCTACATCAGGTTCTTATCTACATCAGGTTCTTATCTACATCAGGTTCTTATCTACATCAGGTTCTTTACTCCATCAGGTTCTTATCTACATCAGGTTCTTATCTACATCAGGTTCTTTACTCCATCAGGTTCTTATCTACATCAGGTTCTTATCTACATCAGGTTCTTATCTACATCAGGTTCTTATCTACATCAGGTTCTTTACTCCATCAGGTTCTTTACTCCATCAGGTTCTTATCTACATCAGGTTCTTATCTACATCAGGTTCTTATCTACATCAGGTGTTTTACTCCATCAGGTTCTTATCTACATCAGGTTCTTATCTACATCAGGTTCTTATCTACATCAGGTTCTTTACTCCATCAGGTTATTATCTACATCAGGTTCTTATCTACATCAGGTTATTATCTACATCAGGTTCTTATCTACATCAGGGTCTTTACTCCACCAGGGTCTTTACTCCACCAGGTTCTTATCCACATCAGGTGTTTTACTCCATCAGGTTCTTATCTACATCAGGTTCTTATCTACATCAGGTGTTTTACTCCATCAGGTTCTTATCTACATCAGGTTCTTATCTACATCAGGTTCTTAACTCCATCAGGTTGTTTAATCCATCAGGTTCTTAAATAAATCAGGTTCTTTACTCCATCAGGTTCTTATCTACATCAGGTTCTTATCTACATCAGGTTCTTATCTACATCAGGTTCTTCTCTACATCAGCCTCTTTACTCCATCGGGTTCTTAACGCCATCGGGTTCTTAACGCCATCAGGTTGTTTACTCCATCAGGGGCCTTAACTCCATTGGGTTCTTTACTCCATCAGGTTCTTTACTCCATTAGGTTCTTAACTCCATCAGGTTGTTTAATCCATCATGTTCTTCAAGAAATCAGGTTATTTACTCCTTCAGGTTATTATCCCCATCAGGTTCTTAACTCCTTCAGGTTGTTTACTCCATCAGGTTATTTACCTAATCAGGTTGTTTACTCCATCAGGCTGTTTACACCATTGGGTTATTTACTCCATCAGGTTCTTATCCACATCAGGTTCTTATCTACTTCTTATCTACATCAGGTTTTTACTCCATCAGGTTTTTTACTCCATCGTGTTCTTATCTACATCAGGTTCTTTACTACATGAGGTTCTTATCTACATCAGGTTATTTACTCCATCAGGTTCTTTACTCCATCAGAATATTTACTCCATCAGGTTCTTAACGCCATCATGTTCTAATCTACATCAGGTTGTTTACTCTACCAGGTCCTTCACTCCATCAGGTAGTTTACTCCATCAGGTTATAATCCTCATCAGGTTCTTTACTCCATCAGGTTCTAATCTACATCGTGTTCTTATCTACATCTGGTTGTTTACTCCATCGGAATCTTATCTACATCAGGCTATTATCTCCATCAGGTTGTTTACTTCATCAGGTTGTTTACTCCATCCGGTCATAATCTACATCGGGTTCTTATCTCCACCAGGTTGTTTACTCCATCAGGTATTTACTCCATCGTGTTCTTATCTCCATCAGGTTCTTTACTCCATCAGGTCCTTTACTCCATCAAGTTCTTATCTACTTCTTATCTACATCAGGTTCTTATCTACATCAGGTGTTTTACTCCATCAGGTTCTTTACTCCACCAGGTTCTTATCTACATCAGGTTCTTATCTCCAGCAGGTTCTTATCTACATCAGGTGTTTTACTCCATCAGGTTCTTATCTACATCAGGTTCTTATCTACATCAGGTTCTTATCTACATCAGGTTCTTTACTCCATCAGGTTCTTATCTACATCAGGTTCTTATCTACATCAGGTTCTTTACTCCATCAGGTTCTTTACTCCATCAGGTTATTTACTCCATCAGGTTCTTATCTCCATCAGGTTCTTATCTACATCAGGTTCTTATCTACATCAGGTTCTTATCTACATCAGGGTCTTTACTCCACCAGGGTCTTTACTCCACCAGGTTCTTATCCACATCAGGTGTTTTACTCCATCAGGTTCTTATCTACATCAGGTTCTTATCTACATCAGGTGTTTTACTCCATCAGGTTCTTATCTACATCAGGTTCTTATCTACATCAGGTTCTTATCTACATCAGGTTCTTTACTCCATCAGGTTCTTATCTACATCAGGTTCTTATCTACATCAGGTTCTTTACTCCATCAGGTTCTTTACTCCATCAGGTTATTTACTCCATCAGGTTCTTATCTCCATCAGGTTCTTATCTACATCAGGTTCTTATCTACATCAGGGTCTTTACTCCACCAGGGTCTTTACTCCACCAGGTTCTTATCCACATCAGGTGTTTTACTCCATCAGGTTCTTATCTACATCAGGTTCTTATCTACATCAGGTTCTTTACTCCATCAGGTTCTTATCTACATCAGGTTATTATCTACATCAGGTTCTTTACTCCATCAGGTTCTTATCTACATCAGGTTCTTTACTCCATCAGGTTCTTATCTACATCAGGTGTTTTACTCCATCAGGTTCTTATCCACATCAGGTGTTTTACTCCATCAGGTTATTATCTACATCAGGTTCTTATCTACATCAGGGTCTTTACTCCATCAGGTTCCTATCTACATCAGGTTCTTTACTCCATCAGGTTCTTATCTACATCAGGTTCTTTACTCCATCAGGTTCTTATCTACATCAGGTGTTTTACTCCACCAGGTTCTTATCCACATCAGGTGTTTTACTCCATCAGGTTCTTATCTACATCAGGTTCTTTACTCCACCAGGTTCTTATCTACATCAGGTTCTTTACTCCATCAGGTTCTTATCTACATCAGGTTCTTTACTCCATCAGGTTCTTATCTACATCAGGTGTTTTACTCCACCAGGTTCTTATCCACATCAGGTGTTTTACTCCATCAGGTTCTTATCTACATCAGGTTCTTATCTACATCAGGTTCTTTACTCCATCAGGTTCTTATCTACATCAGGTTATTATCTACATCAGGTTCTTATCTACATCAGGTTCTTTACTCCATCAGGTTCTTATCTACATCAGGTTCTTAAATACATCAGGTTCTTTACTCCATCAGGTTATTATCTACATCAGGTTCTTATCTACATCAGGTTCTTATCTACATCAGGTTCTTTACTCCATCAGGTTATTATCTACATCAGGTTCTTATCTACATCAGGTTCTTATCTACATCAGGTTCTTTACTCCATCAGGTTCTTATCTACATCAGGTTCTTATCTACATCAGGTTCTTTACTCCATCAGGTTATTATCTACATCAGGTTCTTATCTACATCAGGTTATTATCTACATCAGGTTCTTTACTCCATCAGGTTCTTATCTACATCAGGTTCTTTACTCCATCAGGTTCTTATCTACATCAGGTTCTTATCCACATCAGGTTCTTTACTCCGTCAGGTTCTTATCTACATCAGGTTCTTATCTACATCGGGTTCTTTACTCCACCATGTTCTTTACTCCATCGGGTTCTTTACTCCACCAAGTTCTTATCTACATCAGGTTATTTTCTACATCAGGTTGTTTACTCCATCAGATTGATTACTCCATCAGGTTCTTTACTCCATCAGGGTTATTACTCCATCGGGAGTTTTAACAAATTCCTTTGGTTTTCTAGAAATCCTGGTTGGAGGTGTCTGGTTTGCCACCTTATCCTCTCCCCATTCCGGGAATCCTCCAACCAGGATTTCGGGAAAACCAGGGAATTTATTGAAATGTCAAGGAATTTTGCAACCCTAATGCTGAGTGCTAATCCAGGATCAGGTCCCCCTCTCCATTTAATCTCGTTCATCATAATCTAAAATGCATATTCGTTTAATTATTGGGATACGGTAAATCAATATACATCAGGGTGGAGATGAGAGGTGGTTAGACACTGTGATGTGTGTTAGAACCGCTCAAATCAAATCAAATTGTATTGGTCACACACACATGGTTAGCAGATGTTAATGCGAGTGTAGCGAAATGCTTGTGCTTCTAGCTCCGACAGTGCAGTAATATCTAACAAGTAATCTAACAATTCCCCAACAACTACCTAATACACACAAATCTAAAGGGGTGAATGAGAATATGTACATATATGGATGAGTGATGGCCGAGCAGCATAGGCAAGGTGCAATAGATGGTATAAAATACAGTATATACATGTGATATGAGTAATATAAGATATGTAAACATTATTGAAGTGGCATTGTTTAAAGTGACGAGTGGATCAATTTATTAAAGTGGCCAGTGATTGGGTCTCAATGTAGGCAGCAGCCTCATTGAGAGGCTGCTGAGAGGCTCTCTCGGTCCCAGCTTTGATGTACCTGTACTGACCTTGCCTTCTGGATGGTAGCAGTGTGAACAGGCACTGGCTCGGGTGGTTGTTGTCCTTGATGATCTTTTTGGCCTTCCTGTGACATCGGGTGCTGTAGGTGTCATGGAGGGCAGGTAGTTTGCCCCCGGTGATGCGTTGTGCAGACCGCACCACCCTCTGGAGAGCTTTGCGGTTGAGGGCAGAGCAGTTGCCGCACCAGGCTGTGATACAGCCCGACAGGATGCTCTCGATTGTGTATCTGTAAACGTTTGTCAGGGTTTTGGGCGACAAGGAACATTTCTTCAGCCTCCTGAGGTTGAAGAAGGCGCCTTCTTCACCACACTGTCTGTGTGGGTGGACCATTTCAGTTTGTCCGTGATGTGTACGCAGAGGAACTTAAAACTTTCCACCTTCTCCATTGCTGTCCCTTCGATATGGATAGGGAGGTGCTCCCTCTGCTGTTTCCTGAAGTCCACGATCATCTCCTTTGTTTTGTTGACTTTGAGTGAGAGGTTGTTTTCCTGACACCACACTCTGAGGGCCCTCACCTCCTTCCTGTAGGCTGTCTCGTCATTGTTGGTAATCAAGCCCACTACTGTTGTGTCGTCTGCAAACTTGATGATTGAGTTGGAGGCGTGCATGGCCACTCAGTCGTGGGTGAACAGGGAGTACAGGAGAGGGCTGAGCACGCACCCTTGTGGGGCCCAAGTGTTGAAGGTCAATGAAGATGTTGTTTCCTACCTTCACCACCTGGGGGCAGCCCGTCAGAAAGTCCAGGACCCAGGGCGGGGTTGAGACCCAGGGCCTCCAGCTTGATGATGAGCTAGGAGGGTACTATGGTGTTGAATGCTGAGCTGTAGTCAATGAACAGCATTCACAGTGTGATGGCGATAGTGTCATCTGTGGACCTATTGGGGCGGTAAGCAAACTGAAGTGGGTCTAGGGTTGGTGATATGATCCTTGACTAGCCTCTCAATGCACTTCATGATGACAGTGCTACGGGGCGGTAGTCATTTAGTTCAGTTACCTTTGCCTTCTTGGGTACAGGAACAATGGTAGCCATCTTGAAGCATGTGGGGACAACAGACTGGGATAGGGAGCGATTGAATATGTCCGTAAATACACCAGCCAGCTGGTCTGTGCATGCTCTGAAGACTATTTACGTACATATTCAATCGCTCCCTATCCCAGTCTGTTGTCCCCACATGCTTCAAGATGGCTACCATTGGGATGCCGTCTGGGCCAGGAGCCCTGTGAGGGTTAACACATTTAAATGTTTTACTCACGTCGGGAGGGGGGGGGGGGGGGCGGGGGCGCAGTCCTTGTTAACGAGCCGCGACTGTGGCACTGTATTATCCTCAAAGCGGGCAAAGAAGGTGTTTAGTTTAGAAGCGTGACATCGGTGTCCGCGCCATTTCCCTTGTTTGATGGCCTTCCAGAGAGAATAACTACACTGTTTATTTTCAGCCATACTTCCAGACCTCTTTCCATGGCTAAATCGTTTCCTACGAACCCGAAGTGAGGCGGTGTGGTGGCTGCTGAGGGGAGGAAAGCTCATAATAATGGCTGGAACGGCGCGAGTGGAATGGCATCAAACACATAGAAACCATGTGTTTGAAACCATTACACTCATTCTGCTCCAGCCAGCACCACAAGCCTGTCCTCCCCAATTAAGGTGCCATCAACCTCCTGTGACCTTTTGGACATTGATTATCTGGTGTGGTAGTGTCTGTGCTGACGTATCTGAGCGGCTGACACCCTGTCCATGATATTGATAATGGCTCACAGTTTGGTCTTTGTTCCCCTCTTATGTAACCTGCTCCAACAATGGAAGAGCAGCACGGGGTCTGTCTGGGTCTGTGTGGGTCTGTTTGTGTTTGCATGCAAGCAGTTTTAGCCGAAATCTCTGATCACGACAACTAAATCGGAAAAACAATAATGATTAATTTCCCTGGTCCATCAACACGATCCACGGAATGGAACAACACCACAACAACACATTATAATACAGTGTATGACTTGTAGTGAATTCTGTACCCGTCTGTGCAGCCTATTAGTTGAATGGAGCCTGTTGAAAAGGATTATAAACAACATCCACAGGATCAGATACACAAGCCCTTTTTTCAGATCAGTTCCCTTATCCCAGCCCTACTCTTAGAGAAACCTAACCTCATCGAACTTAACAGCAACCTAATTTTATAGTAAGCTAATAGTAATGAGCAAGGCTCCACAGGAAAACAATGTGTGCTAAACATGGTGACCTGCCCTGATATTCATAACTATATTCTCTAATGCGTGTCACACAGCTCTGATACGATCACAGAATAAGATAACAGGGAGTATCCGTTGACACACACGGCACTCTAATGCTTCCGTGTCGGGTCATTCTGGCTAATGTACCTGGAAAGCTGGCTGTCCCTGTCCTGGTGTTGTGTAAGGTCTCTGTCCTAAAAATACTGCCTCTGATGTATCAAAGGTGGCCATTAAAGGTGGACTGCAACATTGGCTTTGTGTGTCTGGCTTCTAGAATAGTAACCAATTCTGTGATCTTCCAGTATGAAGTGTGTGTGTGTGTGTGTGTGTGTGTGTGTGTGTGTGTGTGTGTGTGTGTGTGTGTGTGTGTGTGTATTTAATCCCTCTCTCTGCACCAGATCCCTTCTCATCCCTCTCATTTTCCATTCCTTCTGTGAAAAAGAGATGAAGGGAGCGAGGCACAGGAGTTGAGGCACATTGAGAGAACATAAAGTACTGCCATCTGATCTCCCCATCTCTCTGCGGTGAAGTTGTCCTGTCCTCTTAGCAGAAAAACACCCCCAAAGCATAATGTTTCCACCTCCATGTTTGACGGTGAGGATGGTGTTCTTGGGGGTCATAGGCAGCATTCCTCCTCCTCCAAACACGGCGAGTTGAGTTGATGCCAAAGAGCTCCATTTTGGTCTCATCTGACCACAACACTTTCACCCAGTTGTCCTCTGAATCATTCAGATGTTCATTGGCAAACTTCAGACGGGCATGTATATGTGCTTTCTGGAGCAGGGGAACCTTGCGGACGCTGCAGGATTTCAGTCCTTCACGGCGTAGTGTGTTACCAATTGTTTTCTTGGTGACTATGGTCCCAGCTGCCTTGAGATCATTGACAAGATCCTCCCGTGTAGTTCTGGGCTGATTCCTCACCGTTCTCATGATCATTGCAACTCCACGAGGTGAGATCTTGCATGGAGCCCCAGGCCCGAGGGAGATTGACAGTTCTTTTGTGTTTCTTCCATTTGCGAATAATCACACCAACTGTTGTCACCTTCTCACCAAGCTGCTTGGCGATGGTCTTGTGGCCCATTCCAGCCTTGTGCAGGTCTACAATCTTGTCCCTGACATCCTTGGAGAGCTCTTTGGTCTTGGCCATGGTGGAGAGTTTGGAATCTGATTGATTGATTGCTTCTGTGGACAGGTGTCTTTTATACATGTAACGAACTGAGATTAGGAGCACTCCCTTTAAGAGTGTGCTCCTAATCTCAGCTCGTTACCTGTATAAAAGACACCTGGGAGACAGAAATCTTTCTGATTAAGAGGGGGTCAAATACTTATTTCCCTCATTAAAATGCAAATCAATTTATAACATTTTTGACATGTGTTTTTCTGGATTTTTTTGTTGTTATTCTGTCTCTCACTGTTCAAATAAACCTACCATTAAAATTATAGACTGATCATTCCTTTGTCAGTGGGCAAACGTACAAAATCAGCAGGGGATCAAATACTTTTTTCCCTCACTGTAGATACTGGAGTGATAGAGGTAGATACTGGAGTGATAGAGGTAGATACTGGAGTGATAGAGGCAGATACTGGAGTGATAGAGGCAGATACTGGAGTGATAGAGGTAGATACTGGAGTGATAGAGGTAAATACTGGAGTGATAGAGGTAGATACTGGAGTGATAGAGGTAGATACTGGAGTGGTAGAGGTAGATACTAGAGTGGTAGAGGTAGATATGTACAGTGCATTCAAAAAGTATTCAAACCCCTTTTTGCACTGTCACAGGACTCACTCCCGCGCACTGACACTCCAACACACACACTCCAACACCCCCCCCCCCCCCCCCCCCCCCCCCCCCACCCCCAACCATAATTTGCTCACACACACTTAATATGCACATACATTTATACGGACTCTACCCACATACACACACCCACTTACATGCAAATCATCATATACACTGCTGCTACTCTGTTTATCATATATCCTGATGCCTAGTCACCTTACCCCTATACAGTGCATTCATACAGTATTCAGACCCCTTCCCTTTTTCCACATTTTGTTACGTTACAGCCTTATTCTAAAAAGGATTAAATTGTTATTTTTTTCTCATCTATCTACACACAATATTCCAATGACAAAGTATTCAGAACCTTTACTCAGTACTTTGTTGAAGTACCTTTGGCAGTGATTACAGCCTTGAGTCTTCTTGGGTATGACGCTACATGCTTGACACACCTGTATTTGGGGAGTTTCTCCCATTCTTCTCTGCAGATCCTCTCAAACTCTGTCAGGTTGGATGGGGAGCGTCGCAGCACAGCTATTTTCAGGTCTCTCCAGAGATGTTCGATCGGGTTCAAGTCCGGGCTCTGGCTGGGCCACTCAAGGACATTCAGAGACTTGTCCCGACGCCACTCCCTGCGTTGTCTTGGCTGTGTGAATTAGGGTCGTTGTTCTGTTAGAAGGTGAACCTTTGCCCCCAGTCTGAGATCCTGAGCGCTCTGGAGCAGGTTTTCATCAAGAATCTCTTTACTTTGCTCCATTCATCTTTCGCTCGATCCTGACTAGTCTCCCAGTCCCTGCCGCTGAAAAACATCCCCACAGCATGATGCTGTCACCACCATGCATCACAGTAGGGATGGTGCCAGGTTTCCTCCAGACGTGATGCTTAGCATTTAGGCCAAAGGGTTCAGTCTTGGTTTCATCAGACCGGAGAGCCTTGTTTTCATGGTCTGAGAGTCCTTTAGGTGTCTTTTGGGAAACTCCAAGCGGGCTGCAATGTGCCTTTTACTGAGGAGTGGCTTCCATCTGGCCACTCTACCATAAAGGCCTGATTGGTGGAGTGCTGCAGAGATGGTTGTTTTTCTGGAAGGTTCTCCCATCTCCACAGAGGCACTCTGGAGCATTGTCACAGTGACCATCGGGTTCTTGGTCACCTCCCTGACCAAGGCCCTTCTCCCCCGATTTCTCAGTTTGGCCGGGCGGCCAGCTCTAGGAAGAGTCTTGGTGGTTCCAAACTTCTTCCATTTAAGAATGATGGAGGCCACTGTGTTCTTGGGGACCTTCATTGCTGCAGAAATGTTTTGGTACCCTGTCCTAGAGCTGTGCCTTGACACAATCCTGTCTCTGAGCTCTACGGACAATTCCTTCCACCTCATGTCTTGGTTTTTGCTCTGACATGCACTGTCAACTGTTGGACCTTATATAGACAGGTGTGTGCCTTTCCAAATCACGTCCAATCAATTGAATTTACCACAGGTCAAATCAAATCAAAGTTTATTTGTCACGTGAGCCGAATACAACGTAGACCTTAAAGTGAAATGCTTACTTACTAACCAAGAGTGCAATTTTTAAGAAAAAAAAAATGGTATTAGATGAACAATAGATAAGTAGAGAAATAAAAACAACAGTAAAAAGACAGTGAATAATAACAGTAGCGAGTCTATATACAGTAGCGAGGCTACATACAGACACCGGTTAGTCGGGGCTAATTGAGGTAGTATGTACATGTAGATATGGTTAAAGTGACTATGCAGAGAGTAGCAGCAGCGTAAAGAGGGGTTGTGGGAGGGGACACACAATGCAAATAGTCCGGGTAGCCATTTGATTACCTGTTCAGGAGTAAAAGCTGTTGAGAAGCCTTTTGGCCCTAGACTTGGCGCTCCGGTACCAAGTCTAGCGTCAACTCAGTCTGTGTAGCCATTTAATTAGATACTTAGTTAGCTACTTAATTAGCTATTAGTTAGCTATTTATCAGTCTGATGGCTTGGAGATAGGAGCTGTTTATCAGTCTGATGGCTTGGGGATAGAAGCTGTTAATAAATCTGATGACTTGGGGATAGAAGCTGTTTATCAATCTGATGGCTTGGGGATAGAAGCTGTTTATTAATCTGATGGCTTGGGGATAGAAGCTTTTTATCAGTCTGATGGCTTGGGGATTGAAGCTGTTCAGGAGCCTGCTGGTGTCTTGATGCACCGGTACCGCTTGCCGTGCGGAAGCAGAGAGAACAGTCTATGGCTTTGGTGGCTGGAGTCTTTAATGATTTTCTGGACCTTCCTTTCAACACCGCCTGGTATAGAGGTTCTGGATGGCAGGGAGCTCAGCCCCAGTGATGTACTGGAATGTCTGCACCACCTACTGCAGCGCCATACAATCAAGGACCATACAATCAATTGCCATACCAAGCAGTGATGCAGCCAGTCAATATGCTCTCAATGGTGCAGCCTTATAACTTTTTGAGGATCAGAGGGTCCATACCAAACCTTTTCAACCTCCTGAGGGGGAAGATACGCTGTCGTGTCTTCTACACGACTATGTGCACGTGTGTGGACCATTTTAAGTCTTAAGTGATTTGGACACAGAGGAACTTGAAACTTTCGACCCGCTCCACTGCAACCCTGTCGATGTGGATGTGGGCGTGCTCGGCCCACCGTTTCCTGTAGTCCACGATCAGCTCCTTGGTCTTACTGACATTGAGGGAAATGTTGTTGTTCCGGCCTCACACTGTCAGGTCTCTTACATCCTTCCTGTAGTCTGTCTCACCATCGCCGGTGATCAGTCCTACCACCGTCGTGTCGTCAGCAAACTTGATGATGGTGTTGGAGTCGTGGGTGAACAGGGAGTACAGGAGTGGAGTAACTGCACAACCCTGTGGGGCCCCCGTGTTGAGGGTCAGTGTGGCGGAGGTGATGTTGCCTACCCTCACTGCCCGGCTCGTCAGGAGCTCCAGGATCCAGTTGCAGAGGGAGGTGTTTAGTCCCAGGGTTCTAAATAAAGGTGAAATGTATTTATTTATTTTTTTAAATAAGCTTGGTGACGAGCTTGGATGGGACAACCGTGAGCTGTAATCAATGAACAGCATTCTCACATAGGTATTCCTCTTATCTAGGTAGGTGAGGGCAGTGTGGAGAGCAATTGAGATTGTGTCGTCTATGGATCTGTTGGGGCAGTATGCAAATTAGAGTGAGTCTAGTGTGTCTGGGATGATGGGAGTAGATGTGTTCCATAACCAGCCTCTCAAAGACCTTCATGATTACAGAAATGAGTGTTACAGGGTGGTAGTCATTGTGGCATAACCAGCCTCTCAAAGACCTTCATGATTACAGAAGTGAGTGTTACAGGGTGGTAGTCATTAGTTCTTAGGAACAGGAAGGATGATGGTCATCTGAAGATGTGGAGATTACAGACTGGGACAAGGAGAGGTTGAAAATGACTGTGAATATGCCTGCCAGCTGTTCTGAGCATGCTCTGACAACACACCCTGGAATACTGTCTGGCCCAACGGCATTGTGGGTGTTGACCTGATTAAAGACCTTACTCATGTCAGCCTCAGAGAGCGAGATTACCCAGTCCTGTGTGTTGGTGATGGAGGTTTGGTTAAACAGACAAGGTGACCGCTCAGTTTAGACTGAGGTTTGGTCAAACAGGCAAGGTGACCACTCAGTTTAGACTGAGGTTTGGTCAAACAGGCAAGGTGACCGCTCAGTTTAGACTGAGGTTTGGTCAAACAGACAAGGTGACCACTCAGTTTAGACTGAGGTTTGGTTAAACAGGCAAGGTGACCACTCAGTTTAGACTGAGGTTTGGTCAAACAGGCAAGGTGACCACTCAGTTTAGACTGAGGTTTGGTCAAACAGGCAAGGTGACCGCTCAGTTTAGACTGAGGTTTGGTCAAACAGACAAGGTGACCACTCAGTTTAGACTGAGGTTTGGTTAAACAGGCAAGGTGACCACTCAGTTTAGACTGAGGTTTGGTCAAACAGGCAAGGTGACCGCTCAGTTTAGACTGAGGTTTGGTCAAACAGGCAAGGTGACCACTCAGTTTAGACTGAGGTTTGGTCAAACAGGCAAGGTGACCGCTCAGTTTAGACTGAGGTTTGGTCAAACAGGCAAGGTGACCACTCAGTTTAGACTGAGGTTTGGTCAAACAGGCAAGGTGACCGCTCAGTTTAGACTGAGGTTTGGTCAAACAGGCAAGGTGACCACTCAGTTTAGACTGAGGTTTGGTTAAACAGGCAAGGTGACCGCTCAGTTTAGACTGAGGTTTGGTCAAACAGGCAAGGTGACCACTCAGTTTAGACTGAGGTTTGGTCAAACAGGCAAGGTGACCACTCAGTTTAGACTGAGGTTTGGTCAAACAGGCAAGGTGACCACTCAGTTTAGACTGAGGTTTGGTCAAACAGGCAAGGTGACCACTCAGTTTAGACTGAGGTTTGGTCAAACAGGCAAGGTGACCACTCAGTTTAGACTGAGGTTTGGTCAAACAGGCAAGGTGACCACTCAGTTTAGACTGAGGTTTGGTCAAACAGGCAAGGTGACCACTCAGTTTAGACTGAGGTTTGGTCAAACAGGCAAGGTGACCACTCAGTTTACAGTGAGAACACCACACACTACTAACAATATTCATAAAGAAAAATATGTTTTATTTTATTTAACTAAGCAAGTCAGTTAAGAACAAATTCTTATTTACAATGACGGCCTACCGGGGAACAGTAGGATAACTGCCTTGTTCAGGGGCAGAACGACAGATTTTTACCTTGTCAGCTTGGGGATTTGATCCAGAAACCTTTCGGTTCCTGGCCCAACGCTCTAACCACTAGGCTACCTGCCGCCTCATATCATATTCCCTCCAACACAAGCTAAATCTCCACCAACAACCATGTACACAACATCCAATATGGACCACATTCAAAGAGATTTTCATTATTTCACCTTAAGAGTAAAACACTTCATCTCTCCCGTGATTGTCAGACAGGCAATACTTGAACACACACAATCCCCTTATAAAGGTGAGAAAGAGGACACCAGACAACCTATGAGAACTACAATGTTCAATACAATGTTGATCTCACGTTGTGCGGTGGTTTAGAGGGGCCAGACTGAGCCCAGCTGTGATTAAGTCAGTGGATACAGTACATTAGTCAGACTGTCAGGTAAACCAGTTATTACAAACTGAAACAGATGATTAAAGAAACGGCTATGCCAGGTATGTTATGAGTGATCCTCAGCGTGGTCTTCAGTAGGGAACAATGTTATGGAATGTACAGATAGAAATATATTGTGTAGAACGGACAAACTGCTCTGTCATCATACAGAGTAAAGAGAAATTCAGAGTCCACAGACACAGAGTCTGGTGGCTTTATTGTGACATTAATCCGGCTCTGTGACTACCGTTGGTGGGGGACCCACAGCCCGACCGCACACCTCCCTAAAATCCCCAACCAACGCGGACCCGGCCTCTATTCATTTGAATGTGGTGACGGTTGGAGAAATTGATTGAGCTGCGCTGAAAATTCGAAAAGTATGAAAGCCAAAGGTCCAATATTCCACAACACTGCTGTGCAGAAGAGTATACAGTTTGGACTCTGATAAGCGCTTAAGGAATCATGTCATCTCTTATTTTTTTTTATTATTATTATTTTTTTTTTAAATTTTATCCCCTTTTCTCCCCAATTTCGCTAGTAATTACTATCTTGTCTCATTGCTACAACTCCCGTACGGGCTCGGGAGAGACGAAGGTCGAAAGCCATGCGTCCTCCGAAGCACAACCCAACCAAGCCGCACTGCTTCTTAACACAGCGCGCCTCCAACCCGGAAGCCAGCCGCACCAATGTGTCGGAGGAAACACCGTGCACCCGCCCCCCTCGGTTAGCGTGCACTGCGCCCGGCCCGCCACTGGAGTCGCTGGAGCGCGATGAGACAAGGATATCCCTGCTGGCCAAACCCTCCCTAACCCGGACGACGCTATGCCAATTGTGCGTCGCCCCACAGACCTCCCGGTCGCGGCCGGCTGCGACAGAGCCTGGGCGCGAACCCAGAGACTCTGGTGGCGCAGCTAGCACTGCGATGCAGTGCTCTAGACCACTGCGCCACCCGGGAGGCCCTATCATGTCATCTCTTAACGTTCAGAAAGTTGTGCAATCCTGAATTCCACCCAGATATTAGTGTTGTCTGTTCTACTTGATTCTACTTCATGATACTGAGATATGAAAAGTAGCAGACTAGTGGTTTGAACTGTCAGTTAAACTGGTTGAAACCAGTTGGTTCTGTATGTCCAGGAGCCATTAATAGCTAAAGGAGGTGATTATATATCCTCTCTGTAAAGACTGATTTCTCTTTCTCTAGAAAATGGATGAGACAGAGCTGGAGAGAAGTGGAAGATTAATAGAGAGAGAGGAGAGAGAACAGGAAACAGTGATAAATATAGATTGAAGAGAGAGAACAGGAAACAGTGATAAATAGAGAGAGAGGAGAGAGAACAGGAAACAGTGATAAATATAGATTGAAGAGAGAGAACAGGGAACAGTGATAAATATAGATTGAAGAGAGAGAACAGGAAACAGTGATAAATATAGAGAGAGGAGAGAGAACAGGAAACAGTGATAAATATAGATTGAAGAGAGAGAACAGGGAACAGTGATAAATATAGATTGAAGAGAGAGAACAGGAAACAGTGATAAATATAGAGAGAGGAGAGAGAACAGGAAACAGTGATAAATATAGATTGAAGAGAGAGAACAGGAAACAGTGATAAATAGAGAGAGAGGAGAGAGAACAGGAAACAGTGATAAATATAGATTGAAGAGAGAGAACAAGAAACAGTGATAAATATAGAGAGAGGAGAGAGAACAGGAAACAGTGATAAATATAGATTGAAGAGAGAGAACAGGAAACAGTGATAAATAGAGAGAGAGGAGAGAACAGGAAACAGTGATAAATATAGATTGAAGAGAGAGAACAGGAAACAGTGATAAATAGAGAGAGTGGAGAGAGAGGAGGAAACAGTTATAAATAGAGAGAGTGGAGAGAGAACAGGAAACAGTCAGAGAAAATGTGAGAGAGTGAAACTGTTCTGTTGCAGACAGATGGTCCTCACTGGTGGGGTCGAAGCCTTCTCGCTGGTGGGGTCGAAGCCTTCTCACTGGTGGGGTCGAAGCCTTCTCACTGGTGGGGTCGAAGCCTTCTCACTGGTGGGGTCGAAGCCTTCTCACTGGTGGGGTCGAAGCCTTCTTGCTGGTGGGGTCGAAGCCTTCTCACTGGTGGGGTCGAAGCCTTCTCACTGGTGGGGTCGAAGCCTTCTCACTGGTGGGGTCGAAGCCTTCTCACTGGTGGGGTTGAAGCCTTCCTGCTGGTGGGGTCGAAGCCTTCTCACTGGTGGGGTCGAAGCCTTCTCACTGGTGGGGTCGAAGCCTTCCTGCTGCGGTCCGACCGTTGCTGTTGTGGCCACTGTCTGTTGCGGTCATAGTGTTCTTCTGTCTGGCCAACCGTTCACTTTTACCCCAGAGAGACATGGCCATACGCTCGTTACTGCCCGTCTCTCAGCTAGTGACACTGAGGGGAGAAGCCAGAGTGTGTGTCTCTCTCTGTCTGAGCGTGTGTGTGTTGGTGAGGAAGTCTCTCACTGTACTGATGATGATGATGATGATGCTGGGAGTATAAGATACTCAGCTGTACTGATGATGATGATGATGATGGTGGGAGTATTAGATACTCAGCTGTATTGATGATGATGATGCTGGGAGTATAAGATACTCAGCTGTACTGATGATGATGATGATGATGATGCTAGGCATGTGTATTTTCACACAATCCTCTTACATCTAAATACAGCACTGTGCAACCTGGCTTTTTAGGTGCTTAAAGACTTTCATAGCCAGCCTTTAGTCTGCAAAGACATTTCACTGCAAAGAATTGTAGACTAGGTTTCCTCCAAGGTCTAAATGGGTATACTTATATTGTAGGAAGGAAAGCCAGCACACACTGTGGCCGTGGATGATCAGAGTTGTGCCTCTGTAAGGGTCAACTTGGACCAATTTATCTGTCGGTGCTGACCAGATTGCTAATCACCTGTCGGGCTGTGTTGCTGACGAACTGGGTCGCTGACGAACTGGGTCGCTGACGAACTGCTCTCTGCAGGGAGAAATGCCAGGGTAGAAGGGCTCTCTGCAGGGAGAGATGTCAGGGTAGAAGGGCTCTCTGCAGGGAGAGATGTCAGGGTAGAAGGGCTCTCTGCAGGGAGAGATGTCAGGGTAGAAGGGCTCTCTGCAGGGAGAGATGCCAGGGTAGAAGGGCTCTCTGCAGGGAGAGATGCCAGGGTAGAAGGGCTCTCTGCAGGGAGAGATGTCAGGGTAGAAGGGCTCTCTGCAGGGAGAGATGCCAGGGTAGAAGGGCTCTCTGCAGGGAGAGATGCCAGGGTAGAAGGGCTCTCTGCAGGGAGAGATGTCAGGGTAGAAGGGCTCTCTGCAGGGAGAGATGTCAGGGTAGAAGGGCTCTCTGCAGGGAGAAATGCCAGGGTAGAAGGGATCTCTGCAGGGAGAGATGTCAGGGTAGAAGGGCTCTCTGCAGGGAGAGATGTCAGGGTAGAAGGGCTCTCTGCAGGGAGAGATGCCAGGGAAGAAGGGCTCTCTGCAGGGAGAGATGCCAGGGTAGAAGGGCTCTCTGCAGGGAGAGATGTCAGGGTAGAAGGGCTCTCTGCAGGGAGAGATGTCAGTGTAGAAGGGCTCTCTGCAGGGAGAGATGCCAGGGTAGAAGGGCTCTCTGCAGGGAGAGATGCCAGGGTAGAAGGGCTCTCTGCAGGGAGAAATGCCAGGGTAGAAGGGCTCTCTGCAGGGAGAGATGCCAGGGTAGAAGGGCTCTCTGCAGGGAGAGATGCCAGGGTAGAAGGGCTCTCTGCAGGGAGAGATGCCAGGGTAGAAGGGATCTCTGCAGGGAGAGATGTCAGGGTAGAAGGGCTCTCTGCAGGGAGAGATGCCAGGGTAGAAGGGCTCTCTGCAGGGAGAGATGCCAGGGTAGAAGGGCTCTCTGCAGGGAGAGATGCCAGGGTAGAAGGGCTCTCTGCAGGGAGAGATGCCAGGGTAGAAGAGCTCTCTGCAGGGAGAAATGCCAGGGTAGAAGGGCTCTCTGCAGGGAGAGATGTCAGGGTAGAAGGGCTCTCTGCAGGGAGAGATGCCAGGGAAGAAGGGCTCTCTGCAGGGAGAGATGTCAGGGTAGAAGGGCTCTCTGCAGGGAGAGATGTCAGGGTAGAAGGGCTCTCTGCAGGGAGAGATGCCAGGGTAGAAGGGCTCTCTGCAGGGAGAGATGTCAGGGTAGAAGGGCTCTCTGCAGGGAGAGATGCCAGGGTAGAAGGGCTCTCTGCAGGGAGAGATGTCAGGGTAGAAGGGCTCTCTGCAGGGAGAGATGCCAGGGTAGAAGGGCTCTCTGCAGGGAGAGATGTCAGGGTAGAAGGGCTCTCTGCAGGGAGAGATGTCAGGGTAGAAGGGCTCTCTGCAGGGAGAGATGTCAGGGTAGAAGGGCTCTCTGCAGGGAGAGATGCCAGGGTAGAAGGGCTCTCTGCAGGGAGAGATGCCAGGGTAGAAGGGCTCTCTGCAGGGAGAGATGTCAGGGTAGAAGGGCTCTCTGCAGGGAGAGGCACGTTACACACACACGCTCCTGTGTTTCTACAGCCTGAGGTAGCAGCACGGTGAGAGAAATGTGTGGGCGTCTGTGTGGCGGCAGTTAGCCTAGTGGTTACAACGTTGGGCCAGTAACCGAAAGGTTGCTGGTTTGAATACCTGAGCCGACAAGGTGAAAAATCTGTCGATGTGTCCTTGAGCAAGGCACTTAACCCAATTTGCTCCAGGGGCGCCGTACTACTATTTTTAACCCTGTAAAACAATGCATTTCACTGCACCTATTGAGTGTAAGACAATAAAACATTACAAGCTCTGTACTAGATGTAGAAGGATAACAGTTGCATAAACATGAAGAGAAATGTAAATAAAGACTTCATATTTATTACATCCTGAAAATAACATTCAGCAAATAGGCTAACAGGTCAGAGCTTTACAACGCTGTGAAGACCTAGTACATCTGTTCCTAACTTTGTTTAGACATGCAGAGAGAGAGAGACAGAGAGAGAGAGAGAGAGAGAGAGAGAGAGAGAGAGAGAGAGAGAGAGAGAGAGAGAGAGAGAGAGAGAGAGAGAGAGAGAGAGAGAGAGAAAGAGAAAGAGAAAGAGAAAGAGAAAGAGAGAGAGAGAGAGAGAGAGAGAGAGAGAGAGAGAGAGAGAGAGAGAGAGAAGAGATGCCCTCTAAGGTCCCTACACCAGTCCTTCTGCTGCGTAGGGGGTTTGGGGTGTGTAGTCCCTCTGTCAGCACCACCTCTTTGGTCTTAGGAGGGGTTAAGGGCCTGCAGACAGGGGCAGTGCAGCAACACGTCATGGACCACTTCCTGCATTCAACATACTTGACACAACACACATATTAAATACACAACACCCAAAACCCAATAAAATAAACACAATTGACACCTTATAAGGGAGACACACAAAGTGTTGTGCATAGTAAACTTGCCAGCTCTGATTACACACAATTCCCAGCAATCTACTTAAATTCACTCCTCTTCAAAACAGCTGTCACTTAAATTATGGTTTGCATATTAATCACATGGAGTCTGTGGATTTGGAGTAAACAGAGGGAAGGGAACTAATATACTAATTGTTTTTTGGCTTGCCAGCCCAGAGTCAGCCCAGAACCAGCCCAGAGTCAGCCCAGAGTCAGCCCAGAGCCAGCCCAGAGCCAGCCCAGAGCCAGCCCAGAGTCAGCCCAGAGTCAGCCCAGAGTCAGCCCAGAGTCAGCCCAGAGCCAGACCAGAGCCAGCCCAGAGCCAGCTCTCTCCAGGGTGTCTTAGGCATATTTTCCCCTGAAGCTCCTCTCCAGTGTTATGAGTTTGTATGAGTTCGTATGAGTTCCCATTCCAAAGTCAGTAGTCAGACATGAGAGGATCATCCCCACACACCCAGCCAGTTCATAGCATCACATGACCTTCCCTCCCACAGTGTATTTCACTGGATAGAATAAGTCTGACGTCTGGGCTCTGGGGCAGGCAGCATAGAACAATACTGTCTGAGAGACTGACTGTCAGAGAGTGCAGAGTAGAAAACCAGGCCAGACTGAATCCACAGACTGTTTGGGTCTGCAGGGCCTTTAGGCAGCAGCTGGGGTTAAAAGTGTGTGTGTGTGTGTGTGTGTGTGTGTGTGTGTGTGTGTGTGTGTGTGTGTGTGTGTGTGTGTGTGAGAGAGTGCTTTCTGTAGAAATGAAAGAGGGTGATGACGGGGCAAAGAGAGAGACACTCATCAGATCTGACAGAGGAGAGACATGAGGTAAGCAGGAAATATGCAGAGTCACAGTCTCATGTACACACACACAAAAACAATGCTAACAAACAGTGACATGTTTATACATGTTGTACACAGCCAGGTCAACAAACTCACAGACAACAGAATTACACAGCCAGGTCAACAAACACACAGACAACAGAATTACACAGCCAGGGGCCTGTTGCACAAAACTAGGATAAGGGATTAAGCCAGGATATCTTGGTGATCCTGGCTCAATTGATCCGTAATCCGGTTGCACTAAAGATGGATAGGGGGCAGGAGGATATGTTATGGTATAAATTACCATGGAGATTTATTCTGTGGAGCTAGCCTGCTCCAGACCAGGCTAAATTCCAGGATCTATTTAATCTCATCCCTAATGTCAGTCAGCAGTCACCACAAATGGAAACCAATAGTTATTTCACTGCTCACTATACATTGTTATCACATATAACTAGACCCACTGTTATTATTTAAACGTTTGTGATCATTAATTTCAATGATTTTGGATAAAAAATGATTTTTAGATGATGTTGCTATCATTAGATAATTTACAGTTTCCCATAGACTATAAGGCTATATATAAAATGATAGAATATTAGGGCCACAGAGGGGAAAAAAACACAAGTCATAATATTGTAACCAGTTGTTTTAAAGGAGGACAGTTGTTAAAATGACATGTGGGGCATTTCGTGAAATTGTACTTCAGTATGGTTTCATAAACAAAGACATGCTGATGTGCCAGAATATTAAGTATCACATTGTCATAAGTATCAAAACTGTAAAAACAATATGTAGCTTTTCTGCAGAAAGAACCAGCCTCATAAATTTATGACTTTATCCTTTTTCTTCAGTGTGGCCCTAGTACTCTGTCATATAAACAAATACACATTCCATATGAATATAAAAACACAATGTGTAACATTATGTTCCTTTATTGAATAAGGACAAAACAAAGCAGGTAAACCATCAGCTCCTTTCGAAACTGAAGTCACAGTGACTCTACAAGATGGAAAGCACAGAATCCAAGCATATTATACAAAATGATACATACACATTCAAAGGTCTGTATATAACACACCCTGCATGTCTGCACACTAAAATAAATGCAGGACAAATCCATACACATCAACTGAACAGACAAATGAATGGATGCAGTAGCCTCCCTGCAGCCTTGTATTACACACAGTATACCGCACAAACATCATAAGAGGCCAAATTCGTCAAAAAACGAACCCAAAAAAACCCAAATTCCTCTGCCACCGCAGGACATATTTAACCAAAATTGAAAGCACACATACTAACTAAAATAATTCAACACATATTGGTCCCTCAGCAGCCGACCACTGTCGTCATCAGGGAAGATTGCCGGATTGTCCCAGTCCATGGCTGGTGGCACTCTGGGGGCCCTCTCCTTCCTCAGGCAGGCCACATTGTGGAGGACAGCACAAGCCACAGTAATATCACATGCCCTAACAGGGCTGACCCTTAATTTGTGAAGGCAGTGAAAGCGTGCCTTCAGGAGGCCAAAGGTCATTTCAACTCTGGCCCTGGTCCTGGCATGGGCATGGTTGTAGGCCTGCTGTGCTTCCTGGGGGTCTGTGAAAGGTGTCAGGAGAAAAGGCTGGCAGCCATACCCCCTGTCTCCCAGCAACACACCAGAGAATTCACCTGTCAACACAAAATCTCATCATTACTACCTCATAAACACAGTGATATTCTTGACACAGCCATGATGGTTATAAATAGGGGTTGTGTGGCTTACCTTGTGATAGGCACTGATAGATTTCAGAGGCCCGAAAGATTCTGGAGTCATGGACTGAGCCAGGCCATTTTGCCACAACATTGCTGATCACACAGTCAGCATTGCAGACCATCTGAAATCATAAGATGAGGAATATTACACCAATCAATGCACATCACTGGCAATGCAGAGTGTTCGTCAATGGACAATATCAAAAAGTTATGTTCACCTGAACATTAATGCTGTGAAAGGATTTCCTATTCACAAAATCGGCCTCATGGGCACCTGAGGGGGCTTTTATCCTTATGTGTGTGCAGTCCACTGCACCAATGACATTGGGGAAACCTGTCACACAAAGTAATGAGTATCCTACTATGTGTTAACAGTTGTCCTGTAATTTGTAGATCCTCTTACCTGCAATCCTATAGAACTCCTCTTTGATGTCACAGAGTCTTCTGTGGCCAGGGAAGGAGATGAAGACATCTGCTAATGCTTTGATAGCCAGACACACACTCCTTATTGTGCGGCAAATTGTGGCCTTGTTCAGCTGTTCTGCATCCCCCACTGAGTACAGGAAGGCTCCACTAGCAAAAAAGCGCAAGGCCACACAAACCATTTGCTCCACACTCAGTGCATGGCTCCGTGCAGTGCGGTGCTTAATCCTGGGACCCAGTAGTCTGCATAGATACCTGATGCCATCTGCAGAAAACCTGTATCTTTCATATAGATGGTCATCAGGGAAGGCCAGTGGGTCCAACCGGTCCCTGAAGACCCTTTCTCGCCTGAAGGCTCTCCTCAGCACAAGTGCTTCTTCATCCACCACATCTCGCACGAATGGGCATGCCATTGTCAGAGCAGAAAGGAACACACAATTTTGGGCCTTCATATAGGCTAGTGGCCACACCTGGTGCTGGGGGGGTGGGCAAAAGAGGGCGATGCCTTATAACGATGACTTGGTTGTACTGATTGCTGGGAAAATAAAAAAAACCTTAGAAAGATGCCACCGTCCTGTGTGCTCACAATAAGAGCTCATATGTCATGGCTCACTTGACTTTACGAGAATATACCTAATTTTTATTTTGAGCTGTGTCATCTTCTTGGAGCTGGGGGAGGAAAGAAAAATAATGATTAATACATTTGTGTTACAGTTAGCATACAGTGTACATTGAAGGCATATCTCACCTCCCTCTCAAGTTTTTTTATTTCAAGGTCCAGTTTCCTAATTGTCCTCTTTTTTATTTCGGACTCCAGTGCAAGATTTTCCATCTTTTTCTTCTTGTACTGAATGTCTATGTCTGCCAGTTCTATTTGGCGCCGGAGGTGGTTGCCATACAACTTTCTGATAGCTTGTGAGCTCTGTGAACACAATACAATTAGCGCAGCTGGAATTTGGCAGGATGTGGTGTCCTTTTATTAATACGCACTATGTTGCCAGGCTGGTTTTCCCACTGTATAGCATCTGGGTCCTGTAAAAGAAATTAGATTTTTTGATTTTGATGAGGACTCCTCACCATTGTAGAGTAAATAGTACTTTCACAGTCTTAACATGATACCTCATGCCTTCTGGAATCCAGAGAGATGGTCTCCTCCTCCTCATCGTCTCCATCATGTGCTGTTGCTGCTGCACTGGGGCCTTCACCCTATCACATTTAATCGGATTCATATTGAAGCTAGTAGACAAGACATGCCAGGCCTACAGTATGCCTTTGATGGAGTACTCACTGGATCAGCATCGTCTGGTGCTTGTGCTGGTGGCTCTAACAGGAACACAGTGCTGCCAGACACTGCAAGGCAATAGGTAAACCAAAGTCAGACAGTCCAAATTGATTCAATATGAATGTGGTTGTATCCCATGTAGAGATGGAAGGACATACCTTGAATGAAGCGGGTGGCATCTTGGGAGGAACCTATGCTCGTCTCTTTCCCCCCAGGGATCCCCTCTAAGACGGGCCTGCCTTTATTTAGCTCCAAGGCCATGTCCTCTGCTGGGGTAAGGTCAGCCTTTGGTGACCCACCACCCGTGCCTTGTCTGTGGGTATTCTTTTTCACTGCTAAAACAGTACAGACAATGTGTGAGCAGGCACCTTCTGGGTACAATATATGCTTGTGCTTTGTTAAATATTAGTCAGGGACCATACCATTCTGCAGAATGTTCTTGTATTTGATTTTGACCTGCTGCCATGTCCGTTTTGGCCCGTTCATGTTTAATCTACACACACACACACACACACACACACACACACACACACACACACACACACATTTAATGGAGTCACACTGCAAAAAATTACTTGGTATTTTTGTCTTGTTTTCAGTAAAAATATCAAAAAATTTATCATAGCTTTATACAGTGTGATGGAGTTACTTTACACAATTTCACTCATATCTGCAGTGCATTTCAATAAAAAATTTAACCGTTTCATAATTACAGTACAACTGCATTTTTGGAGATGTGAATTAAATATTTGAATTGTAATTGTGATGTTTCAGCGGAGCGGTGAGTGTGTAATTGTGCACTACTTACGCATTCAGGCGGTCTGCAATACTTTGCCACGCTTTTTCTCTTTGCTTTATCACTGTGGCGGTGTTGCCTTTCTTCTTAATTATATCTTTTACCTCCTCGTATGCCTCCATGAGGATTTGTGCTTCCGACGGGGAAAAGTACACGGCTCTAGTTGCCATGGTAAATCAGTTAATCTGTGATCTGTGGCGGGGTCTATTTGAGTGAGCCGTGAGCGCGCACCTATCCAGGATTGGTTTCACCTGGCTTAATGAATCCGTGTCTGCTCATCCTGGCTTGGTCTTTGTGCAACCAATTAAGCCTGGACGCACATGTTTTGGCTTCATTGAGCTCAGCTGAGTCATTTATCCCGGATGTCTTAATTCTACTTTTGTGCAACAGGCCCCAGGTCAACAAACACACAGACAACAGAATTACACAGGCAGATCAACAAACAAACAGACAACAGAATTACACAGCCAGACCAACAATCACACAGACAACAGAATTACACAGCCAGATCAACAAACAAACAGACAACAGAATTACACAGCCAGACCAACAAACAAACAGACAACAGAATTACACAGCCAGATCAACAAACAAACAGACAACAGAATTACACAGCCAGACCAACAAACACACAGACAACAACACAAACAAACCCTCTTAGCCCAGCCGCCCTGCGTTTCCCAATGTTCCAGGAGTAGTAATGCTCAGTAGGCACAGAACAGATGGGAGTCCCCGGCTAAACAACACCAACCATACAGCACACAACATATCAATCAATCAAATGCATTTATATAGGCATTTTGTAGAAGCCCAGCCTAAAACCCCAAACAGCAAGACGTGCAGATACAGACGCATGGTGGCTAGGGAAAACTCCCTAGAAAGGCAGTGACCCAGGAAGAAACCTAGAGAGGAACCAGGCTCTGAGGCGTGGCAAGTCCTTTTCTGGCTGTACTGGGTAGTGAGGAACCCGGCTCTGAGGGGTGGCCAGTCCTCTACTGACTGTACTGGGTAGAGAGGAACCAGGCTCCGAGAGGTGGCCAGTCCTAATCTACTGAATAGTAGATTATCCATCTACATTCAAGCTTTGTTTATATGTGGTTGTCTCACGTAGTCACCTTAATAGGAATGCACTAATTGTAAATCACTCTGGATTAGAGCGCCTGCTAAATGACAAAAATCTCATGTAAAAACAAATGCAACTAGTCTAAGGCTGTTTTCACATCTACAATAGCAAAGGGACGTTCTGGACAGCTTCTGGAGAAGTTCTGGAGAGGTATCGATTTTCGAGAGACAACACTGTTGTGTAAACTTGCGAAATTCTCACATCTCGAGCGCTACCTCCGGAGGGCGCGCACGACACTCGCCCTACAGCTGACCCCCTCTGAGCAGGGCGGTGTAAACAGAACTGTCTCCTTGTGCTCAACGGTATATGGTAGTAGCAGAACAGCTAAAATGTAAAGGAATTTTCTTTATATTTTACTTGTTTTATTGAGTTTTTACCTGAAAAGGCAGTAACAGCTTGTTACATTCTGAAACTGTCGCAGTAGCTGCCAACATGCCAGCTGTACAGAGCCACATTAAACTTTAGAACCCATTCCCACCACAGTGTTTTTATGTCGACACTATCTACAATATGTAAGTGAACATTTTGAGATAGTAAACCATACAAATAGAATATGTTTTTTCATTTGTAACATTGTGTGGTGATTTCAGAGGTGGCATCACAGGTTTCAGAGTGGTGGGGGGGGAATCGTTTTCCTAGGGCCCAGAGTTTTTCCTGATCTGGTAGGCTAGCTTAACCAGGTAAAACTCCGGGTATGACACAGTAATCAATCAGCTTAAAAAAATGTTTTATATGGGCTATGATGAGACCAGATCTTTTCAAATAGTAAAAAAAATAAAATCCTGGAAAACCTCCTGGCCCTAGTGAGGATGAAAATAATAAAATCCTGTCAAACAAATCATGAAACGAATCAGATGTTGGTGACGTGCTGCTTTCATGAACCAACACTTGCGCTTCAGTTCCCCCCCTTCCCTCCCAGCACTGACTTTGCTGATAGCTACTTACAACTAAATGTACTCACGATGACTGAGATATGTGGTTGTCTCACCTAGCCATCTGAAGAAATGCACTAACTGTACGTTTTCTTACCAAGTTGTGGGTAAAATAAATCGTGTTATATAATATTGATCGCTAGTTAGCTGGCTAATGTTAGCTAGCATGTTTAATGTACTAAGAGCAAATGCAGCTAACTAATATAGCCTGGTACCAGTCATGGTGTAGGCCGAGATAAGCCTGTTGTTTGTGGAACGGTATCTTCCAAATCAGAAATGAAAAGTATGAATACATTAGCTAGCTACATGAGGTAAGAAAACATGTAATGTAACATCTCATTGGGGTCCTCTGGAAACACTGACCAACACTTTGATTCCTACCCTGTCAATAATTCCTCCCTGGCTTATTCATTCATTGTTATGTCAGAAAACAATGTATTCAAAGTGCTGACCCCTATATTCCAACTATATAATTAGAATAATCATTCTATTTCCACGATTCCAACAGTTCAACAATAAACACGGCCTAGATTATTTTGCCCATATCTTGTAGCCCAACTTGGCAGAGCGTGAAAATGATAACAAAAGTGTAGGAAATGCAGAAACTGTTGAAAATGATGAAAATGATTTTTGTTTGAAGTTGGATTGAACAGTATAAAACAATTTTAAATAGAGAAAGCCCTATTGAAATCACTTATAATGTATGTGTTGCCATCCTAGGGTCATTAATTACTCATAAAGCATATTTACAACTTTTATTATTCAAAAAGGTGTGTGTGAGAAAGAGGAATTTGAATATTGCAATAGCCCTGCTCCTCTCTCTCTCCAGCTGTACTAACTAAATCCCCAGCCCATTGAAGCTCATCTCTCTGTCTCCCAGCTCACCTCATGGTCTTTATCTGGATCTTGGTAATAGCTCAAATCCCACAGCACACAGACCAGTCTAGGGGTTATATATATATAGATTCCGCTCTCCAGTCCTCAGGGGCTGCTGTGAGTCTGTTTATATAATGGACAAGTAGGCTAGCAGTTAAGACCGTTGGGCCAGTAACCGAAAGGTCGCTGGTTTGAATCCCCAAGCCGACTAGGTGAAAAATCTGTTGATATACACTTTGAGCAAGGCACTTTGAGCAAGGCACTTTGAGCAAGGCACTTTGAGCAAGGCACTTTGAGCAAGGCACTTTGAGCAAGGCAATAATTGCTCCTGCAAGTCACTCTGAATAAGAGCCATATGCTTTGGGGGCCTTTGTGACACTGTCTAAAAAAATACATTATTTCAGGAAAAACACTGGATTGTCTGATCGATCGATTGATAGATTATGGAATGATTGACCAATATGAGGGAGGGATGGATTGACTGACTCCTACCTTTGTTGACGGGCATCACTATGGTCTGTGGCCGTACCCACCCCAATCTGTTTCAGCTGGTTGTCAGGAACGGTCAGCGCTGGGAGTGGGAACCCGCCAGAGTGGATCTTCAGCATACCTAGACAAGACGAGAGTACAAGAGACAACACTTCGCCTGGATGGGGAATTTGGCCACTTACATAATCTATTTATTCTAAAACTATGCTTTATTTATACAGGTGATCCCACTGAGATTAAAAATGGAAACATGTCCCAAAACAGCATCAATCCACTTCCTCAAACAACATAAGAGGTATTCTCTTTCTACCTGATAGAGTAGCAGCAGTCTTCTCTCTCCCTGCCGCCATCTCGCTGATCAATGTCGTGCTGGCGCTCTCGGGCACGCCCCTCTCGGGCACGCCACTACCGTAGACCCCGCACCTTTGGCAATGCTGATAACAGGCATGTTGGTAACGGTGTTGGGGGTGTTGGGACCCTTTCCCAAGGTGACATTTACTGCTGCGCCCTTCGTCATGGTTACCAAACTGGTGGCGCTCTTTGCCGTGGTAATGGCGGTTGCCGTGGCGTTCTTTGTCATGGTAACATTGGCGTTCTTTGCAGCCTTGATGACTGCCACCTGGTTGGCTGCTTCCAGAACAGAGTAGGATACAGATTTGGCCTGACAGGACCCCTCCACTTCCTGGAACCTAACGAACAGCTGTTATTAGTGGAGGTGTACTAACACAGACAAACACACACAGTTTTACTGCCTTGAATTTCACCACGTTTTCAGTCTGTGTATAATTATATAAATATAGTACCAGTCAAAGGATTGGACACACCTGCTCATTCAAGGGTTTTTCTTTATTTTTACTATTTTCTACATTGTATAAAATCAAAACTATGAAATAACACATATGGAATCATGCAGTAACCAAGAAAGTGTTAAACAAATATATTTTATATTTGAGATTCTTCAAAGTAGCCAACCTTTGCCTTGATTCAGCTTTGCACACTCTTGGCATTCTCTCAACCAGCTTCACCTGGAATGCTTTTCCAATAGTCTTGAAGGAGTTTCCACATATGCTGAGCACTTGCTGGCTGCTTTTCCTTCACTCTGCGGTCCAACTCATTCCAAACCATCTCAATTGGATTGAGGTGGGTGTGATTGTGGAGGCCAGGTCATCTGATGCAGCACTCCATCACCCTTCTTCTTGGTCAAATAGCCCTTACACAGCCTGGAGGTGTGTTGGGTCATTGTCCTGTTTAAAAACAAATGATAGATGGTGAAGCGTGATTCATCACTCCAGAGAATGCATTTCCCTGCCCCAAGAGTCCAATGGCGGCGAGCTTTACACCACTCCAGCCGACGCTTGGCATTGCGCATGGTGATCTTAGGCTTGTTTGCGGCTAACTGGCCATGGAAACACATTTAACTTCATGAAGCTGCCGACGAATAGTTATTGTGCTGACGTTGCTTGCAGAGGCAGTTTGGAACTCGGTAGTGAGTGTTGCAACTGAGGACAGACGATTTTTACGAGCTTCAGCACTCGGCGGTCCCGTTCTGTGAGTTTCTGTGGCCTACCACTTCACGGCTGAGCCGTTGTTGCTCCTAGACGTTTCCACTTCACAATAACAGCACTTACAGTTGATCGGGGCAGCTCTAGCAAGGCATATATTTGACGAACTGACAAGTTGGCGGTGCCACGTTGAAAGTTACTGAGTTCTTCTGTAAGGCCATTCTACTGCCAATGTTTGTCTATGGCGATTGCATGGCTGTGTGCTCGATTTTATACATCTGTCAGCAACGGGTGTGGCTGAAAAAGCAGAATTTGAAGGGGTGTCCACTGTCCACATACTTTTGTGTATATACAGTGCATTCGGAAAGTATTCAGACCCCTTGACTTTTTCTACATTTTGTTACGTTACAGCCTTATTCTAATACGGATTCAATAGTTTTTCCCCCTCATCAATCTACACAGAATACCCCATAATGACAAAGGAAAAACTGTTTTTTAGAAATTTGTGCAAATGTATAAAAAATAAAACTCTTAAATATCAAATTTACATAACTATTCAGAGCCTTTACTCAGTACTTTGTTGAAGCACCTTTGGCAGCGATTACAACCTCGAGTCTTCTTTGGTATGACGCTATAAGCTTGACACACCTGTATTTGGGGAGTTTCTCCCATTCCTCTCTGCAGATCCTCTCAAGCTCTGTCAGGTCGGATGGGGAGCGTCACAGCACAGCTATTTTCAGGTCTCTCCAGAGATGTTCAAGTCTGGGCTCTGGCTGGGCCACTCAAGGACATTCAGAGACATTAGAAGCCACTCCTGCATTGTCTTGGCTGTGTGCTTAGGGTTGTTGTCCTGTTGGAAGGTGAACCTTCGCCCCAGTCTGAGGTCCTAAGCACTCTGGAGCAGGTTTTCATCAAGAATCTCTCTGAACTTTGCTCATCTTTCCCTCGATCCTGACAAGTATCCCAGTCCATGCCGCTGAAAAACATCCCCACAGCATGATGCTGCCACCACCATGCTTCACCATAGGGATGGTGCCAGGTTTCCTCCAGATGTGACGCTTAGCATTCAGGCCAAAGGGTTCAGTCTTGTTTTCATCAGACCAGAGAACCTTGTTTCTCATGGTCCGAGAGTCTTTAGGTGTCTTTTGGGAAACTCCAAGCGGGCTGTCATGTGCCTTTTACTGAGGAGTAGCTTCCATCTGGCTACTCTACCATAAAGGCCTGATTGGTGGAGTGCTGCAGAGATGGTTGTCCTTCTGGAAGGTTCTCCCATCTCCACAGAGAAACTCTGGAACTCTGTCAGAATGACCATGGGATTCTTGGTCACCTCCCTGACCCTTCTCCCCCGATTGCTCAGTTTGGCCGGGAGGCCAGCTCTACGAAGAATCTTGGTGGTTCCAAACTTCTTCCATTTAAGAATGATGGAGGCCACTGTGTTCTTGAGGACCTTCAATGCTGTGGAAATGTTTTGGTACCCGTCGCCAGATCTGTGCCACGACACAATTCTGTCTCGGAGCTCTACGGACAATTCCTTCGACATCATGGCTTGGTTTTTGCTCTGACATGCACTTTCAACTGTGGGACCTTATATAGACAGGTGTGTTTCTTTCTATATCATGTCTAACCAATTGAATTTACCACAGGTGGACTCCAATTAAGTTGTAGAAATATCTCAAGGATGATCAATGGAAACAGGATGCCCCTGAGCTCAATTTCCAGTCTCATAGCAAAGGGTCTGAATACTTATGTAAATAAGGTATTTCTGCTTAATTGTTTTTATAAACTTGTAACATTTCTCAAAACCTGTTTTCGTTTTGTTATTATGAGGTATTGTGTGTAGACTGATGAGGAAAACATGTAATTTAATCCATTTTAGAATAAGGCTGTAGCATAACAAAATGTGGAAAAGGCCAAGGGGTCTGAATACTTTCCGAATGCACTATATATAACTTTTAACAAGGCACACCTGTTAATTGTAATGCATTCCAGGTGACTACCTCATGAAGCTGTTTGGGAGAAGGCCAAGAGTGTGCAAAGCTGTCATCAAGGCAAAGGGTGGCTACTTTGAAGAATCTAAAATATTACATATATTTTGATTTATTTAACACTATTTTGGTTACTACATGATTCCATATGTGTCATTTCCTAGTTTTGATGTCTTCACTTTTATTCTACAATGTAGAAAATAGTAAAAATAAAGCAAAACCTTTGAATGGGTAGGTGTCCAAACAGTTCTGGTATATATACAGTATATATACACACACAAAGCACCCTCTTAAGGAGAGAGATAGCATGATAAAGGCTATAGGAACTACACCTCTCTAGTTCCATAACTCATAATGATACAGACTACAGAGACTACACCTCTCTAGTTCCATAACTCATAATGATACAGACTACAGGGACTACACCTCTCTAGTTCCATAACTCATAATGATACAGACTACAGGGACTACACCTCTCTAGTTCCATAACTCATAATGATACAGACTACAGGGACTACACCTCTCTAGTTCCATAACTCATAATGATACAGACTACAGGGACTACACCTCTCTAGTTCCATAACTCATAATGATACAGACTACAGAATACACATCTCTAGTTCCATAACTCATAATGATACAGACTACAGGGACTACACCTCTCTAGTTACATAACTCATAATGATACAGACTACAGAGACTACACCTCTCTAGTTCCATAACTCATAATGATACAGACTACAGAGACTACACCTCTCTAGTTCCATAACTCATAATGATACAGACTACAGGGACTACACCTCTCTAGTTCCATAACTCATAATGATACAGACTACAGAGACTACACCTCTCTAGTTCCATAACTCATAATGATACAGACTACAGGGACTACACCTCTCTAGTTCCATAACTCATAATGATACAGACCACAGAGACCACACCTCTCTAGTTCCATAACTCATAATGATACAGACTACAGGGACTACACCTCTCTAGTTCCATAACTCATAATGATACAGACTACAGAGACTACACCTCTCTAGTTCCATAACTCATAATGATACAGACTACAGGGACTACACCTCTCTAGTTCCATAACTCATAATGATACAGACTACAGGGACTACACCTCTCTAGTTCCATAACTCATAATGATAAAGACTACAGAGACTACACCTCTCTAGTTCCATAACTCATAATGATACAGACTACAGAGACTACACCTCTCTAGTTCCATAACTCATAATGATACAGACTACAGAGACTACACCTCTCTAGTTCCATAACTCATAATGATACAGACTACAGGGACTACACCTCTCTAGTTCCATAACTCATAATGATACAGACTACAGAGACTACACCTCTCTAGTTCCATAACTCATAATGATACAGACTACAGGGACTACACCTCTCTAGTTCCATAACTCATAATGATAAAGACTACAGGGACTACACCTCTCTAGTTCCATAACTCATAATGATACAGACTACAGGGACTACACCTCTCTAGTTCCATAACTCATAATGATACAGACTACAGAGACTACACCTCTCTAGTTCCATAACTCATAATGATACAGACTACAGAGACTACACCTCTCTAGTTCCATAACTCATAATGATACAGACTACAGGGACTACACCTCTCTAGTTCCATAACTCATAATGATACAGACTACAGGGACTACACCTCTCTAGTTCCATAACTCATAATGATACAGACTACAGGGACTACACCTCTCTAGTTCCATAACTCATAATGATACAGACTACAGGGAATACACCTCTCTAGTTCCATAACTCATAATGATACAGACTACAGGGACTACACCTCTCTAGTTCCATAACTCATAATGATACAGACTACAGGGACTACACCTCTCTAGTTCCATAACTCATAATGATACAGACTACAGGGACTACACCTCTCTAGTTCCATAACTCATAATGATACAGACTACAGAGACTACACCTCTCTAGTTCCATAACTCATAATGATACAGACTACAGGGACTACACCTCTCTAGTTCCATAACTCATAATGATACAGACTACAGAGACTACACCTCTCTAGTTCCATAACTCATAATGATACAGACTACAGGGACTACACCTCTCTAGTTCCATAACTCATAATGATACAGACTACAGGGACTACACCTCTCTAGTTCCATAACTCATAATGATACAGACTACAGGGACTATACCTCTCTAGTTCCATAACTCATAATGATACAGACTACAGGGACTATACCTCTCTAGTTCCATAACTCATAATGATACAGACTACAGGGACTATACCTCTCTAGTTCCATAACTCATAATGATACAGACTACAGGGACTATACCTCTCTAGTTCCATAACTCATAATGATACAGACTACAGGGACTATACCTCTCTAGTTCCATAACTCATAATGATACAGACTACAGGGACTATACCTCTCTAGTTCCATAACTCATAATGATACAGACTACAGGGACTATACCTCTCTAGTTCCATAACTCATAATGATACAGACTACAGGGACTACACCTCTCTAGTTCCATAACTCATAATGATACAGACTACAGGGACTATACCTCTCTAGTTCCATAACTCATAATGATACAGACTACAGGGACTATACCTCTCTAGTTCCATAACTCATAATGATACAGACTACAGGGACTACACCTCTCTAGTTCCATAACTCATAATATTTTAGGGTCCGCTGCTCTGTGCTCCCCTTCTGCAGCTCCACTGATGAATCCAATTCATTGTAATTAAGAGGCGGACTGATCAGACTAGGCCAGTGGGTTTAGGGAGTTCCAGCTGAAACAAAGGAACACATTTCTCTCTGGCAAGACGCTAACATTCCAATTAACAGTTCTGGAAAAGCAGCGTTGCAAAACAGGGATCAGGCACGGAAGAGAGGCGTCTTGGTTCCATAAAACAGTGGTTCCCCAACTGTGGGGCAGTTTGTCATCAAGGCAAAGGGTGGCTATTTGAAGAATCTCATACATAATTATATTTGTTTAACACTGTTTTGGTTTCTGCATGATTCCATATGTGCTATTTCATAGTTTTGATGTCTTCACTATTATTATACAATGTAGAAAATAGTAAAAATAAAGAAAAACCCTTGAGTGAGTGTAGGTGTTCTATAACTTTTGACCGGTAGCGTAGTACAATATCAAAAACTCACATTGTAGACAAACGCTTAGGACGATTTAAAACATGTCTTCAGATTTGTCCATCAGTAAGCTTAGAGAACGTGTACTAAAGGATATTTGACATTTCCATTATAGACATGAATGGGTTAATCTCACTGTGAGGCCCAGGATTATAATATTTAATGTCACCACCACACGAACACCCAGGCTGGCAGGCAGGCAGGGATGGAGGGAGGGAGGGAGGGAGGCAGGCAGGCAGGGAGGGAGGCAGGGAGGGAGGCAGGGAGGGAGGCAGGGAGAGAGGGAGGGAGGCTGGCAGGCAGGCAGGCAGGGAGGAAGGCAGGGAGGGAGGGAGGGAGGGAGAGAGAGAGAGAGAGAGAGAGAGAGAGAGGCTGGCAGGCAGGCAGGGAGGGAGGGAGAGAGGGAGGGAGGGAGGGAGGGAGGGAGGGAGGGAGGCAGGCAGGCAGGCAGGCAGGCAGGCAGGCAGGCAGGGAGGGAGGGAGGGAGGCAGGGAGAGAGGGAGGCAGGGAGGCAGGCAGGCAGGCAGGCAGGCAGGCAGGCAGGCAGGGAGGAAGGCAGGGAGGGAGAGAGGGAGGCAGGCAGGCAGGCAGGCAGGCAGGCAGGCAGGGAGAGAGGGAGGGAGGCAGGCAGGCTGACAGGCAGGAAGGGAGGCAGGCAGGCAGGAAAGGAGGCAGGCAGGCAGGGAGGGAGGGAGGCAGGCAGGCTGACAGGCAGGGAGGGAGGGAGGCAGGCAGGCAGGCAGGCAGGGAGGGAGGGAGGGAGGGAGGCAGGGAGAGAGGGAGGCAGGGAGAGAGGGAGGCAGGCAGGCTGACAGGCAGGGAGGGAGGGAGGCAGGCAGCAAGGCAGGCAGCGAGGCAGGCAGGCAGGGAGGGAGGGAGGGAGGGAGGCAGGCTGACAGGCAGGGAGGGAGGGAGGCAGGCAGCAAGGCAGGCAGGCAGGGAGGGAGGGAGGGAGGGAGGCAGGGAGAGAGGGAGGGAGGCAGGCAGGCTGACAGGCAGGCAGGGAGGGAGGGAGAGAGGGAGGCAGGCAGGAAAGGAGGCAGGCAGGCAGGCAGGAAAAGAGGCAGGGAGAGAGGGAGGCAGGCAGGCTGGCAGGCAGGGAAGGAGGCAGGCTGACAGGCAGGGAGAGAGGGAGGCAGGGAGAGAGGGAGGCAGGCAGGCAGGAAGGGAGGCAGGGAGAGAGGGAGGCAGGCAGGCTGGCAGGGAGGGAGGGAGGGAGGCAGGCAGGAAAGGAGGCAGGGAGAGAGGGAGGGAGGCAGGCAGGCTGACAGGCAGGAAGGGAGGCAGGGAGAGAGGGAGGCAGGCAGCCTGACAGGCAGGAAGAGAGGCAGGCAGGCAGGTAGGCAGGGAGGGAGGGAAGCTGACAGGCAGGAAGGGAGGCAGACTGACAGGCAGGAAGGGAGGCAGGGAGAGAGGGAGGGAGGGAGGCAGGCAGGCTGGGCCCCAGAGGAACAGATAGAAGAGCTGAAGATGGGAGGGAGCAGTAGAGAGATGAAAATGGTTATTGAGGTTATGTAAGCTGAAACAGATTGAACGCTGAGTGAGTGTCAGACTCCTCTCCTCTAATGCTAGCACGGATGGGCACGCACACACAAATAAACAAGCACACACAAATACACACACACACAAATACAGGGGAGTTGTTTCTGCTGTCCCCTGCTAAGTCCTAGACTGATAAATAGTCTTAACACACACCAATACTGCTGTCCTCTGAAATGGTCTCTCACCAAATACTGTTCATGTCTATAAAGGCAAAGGGACAGATTTACTGGTGTTTTCACATGATTTTTCAAGAGAGAATACAACATAAAATAGGAAAAATTTTGATATTTGATTAAGAAGGTTAGAACCCCTTTATGCATTAAAAAAGTATTATAAATATGAGGTGTATTGAGATGCATCCAATACAGAAAAAACTTAACTCTAGCTTCAACTCTAGCTTCAACTTAAACTTGATGGGGATTATTTTGTTATGTAACTTAGATTGACACACTGGTGTGTCAATCGACTCTAGTGGGTTAAACTATATGCCCATAGAGGACATTAACACTGCCTGACTCTACACTAAATAATAGCTGAACGAGTTTAGACCAATGCAATGATAAAACAGACTGGCTGAGGAGAGGACGAGAGACAGAATGTTGGCAATGAAATGGAGGGAAATCCAGAAAGAAAGAGAGGGACAGAGAGAGAGAATTAGTCCAAATTAAAGCTCAGACGCCTGCCAAAAAGTACAATTATGAGCTCTAATCTGATAATCAGGGGGAAAACAAACACACACACACACAGAACACACACACACACACAGAACACACACACTCAGAACACACACACACACAGAACACACACACTCAGAACACACACACACACACACATACAGAACACACACTCAGAACACACACACACCCAACACACACAGAACACACACACACACACAGAACACACACTCAGAACACACACACACACACACACATACACAGAACACACACACAGAACACACACTCAGAACACACACTCAGAACACAGAACACACACTCAGAACACAGAACACACACACACAAATGTAATAACACAGCACAGTATTTTATATGTATGCTAATTCTGTATTTAATGAATGCCCTTCTAATATATTCATCTTCTCCAGCTACTAGAATCTGGTACCATCACTACGATGGTATAACAATGCCTTCAGTGCACCACTGTTGGGCTGCAGTTCGAGGACAGACTGGTGTAGAAGAGCTGTAGGTTCATCCCCAGAACATGCAGTATGTGTCTGTGAACCCACTAACACTCACAACAGGTCAGCAGAGTCTGGTGTTCACTGCTCTATCGCTGCTGATCAACAGCAGTTTGCTGATCAACAGCAGTTTGCTGACACCTTGCCATTGGAAATGTATTGGTTAATTGAATTAGTTACAACGGCTATTCTTCTTGGGGTTGCCTGTAGGCTATACTGTACATCTTCTTGAGTAGAGGTTTGGATTGCACACAGACTAACTTACACTACATGACCAAAAGTATGTGGACACCTGTTTGTCCTACATCTCATTCCAAAATTATGGGCATTAATATGGAGTTGGTCCCCTCTTTCCCGCTATAACAGCCTCCACTCTTCTGGGAAGACTTTCCACTAGATGTTGGAACATTGCTGTGGGGACTTGCTTCCATTCAGCCACAAGAGTATTAGTGAGGTAGGGCACTGATGTTGGGCGATTAGGCCTGGCTCGCAGTCTGTGTTCCAATTCATCCCAAAGGTGTTCGATGGGGTTGAGGTTATGGCTGTGTGCAGGCCAGTCAAGTTCTTCCACACCGATCTCGACAAACCATTTCTGTATGGACCTCGCTTTGTGCACGGGGGCATTTCATGCTGAAACAGGAAAGCTGCCAAACTGTAGGCACAAAGTCAGAAGTACAGAATCGTCAATAACGTCACTGTATGCTGTAGTGTTAAGATTTCCCTTCACTGGAACTAAGGGATCTAGTCCGAACCATGAAAAACAGCCCCAGACCATTATTCCTCCTCCACCAAACTTTACAGTTGGCACTATGCATTGGGGCAGGTAGCGTTCTCCAGCATCTGCCAAACCCAGATTCTTCCGTTGGACTGCCAAATTGTGAAGCGTGATTCATCACTCCAGAGAACGCGTTTTCACTGCTCCAGAGTCCAATGGCGGCGATCTTTACACCACTCCAGCCGACACTTGGAATTGCACATGGTGATCTTAGGCTTGTGTGGGGCTGCTTGGCCACGGAAACCCATTTCATGAAGCTCTCGACGAACAGTTCTTGTGCAGACGTTGCTTCCAGAGGGAGTTTGGAACTCGGTAGTGAGTGTTGCAAGTGAGGACAGTCAATGGAGATTGCATGGCTGTGTGCTCAATTTTATATACCTGTCACCAACGGTTGTAGCTAAAATAGCCACATTGAGTAATTTGAAGGGGTGTCCACATACTTTTGTATATATAGTGTATATGACCACTATCTCAAAACCACTATCTGCCAAGAAGTAACTATGGCTACCTTTCCTCCATTTTGTGTCCAGACAGTACTGATCTGAGCCAAGATGGCAGCCATCTGACCCGTCGTGACCAGGATGGCCTGCTGGGTGACGGTCGTCGGGGATGACACCACGTGACCTGTGGAACTGGCCACGCCCTGCTTCCCCGCGCCCTGTGATGCTGGCTGGCCAACCAGAAACATACCCTGGGAAAGATCATTCATAAACAAAACTCGGTCGATACAACACTAACGATACAACGCTAACGATACATGGCTAACGATACATGGCTAACGATACAACGCTAACGATACATGGCTAACGATACATGGCTAACGATACAATGCTAACGATACAAGATAACAGCAGCAGCAATGGGGTTTTATAATACTATCTGAGAGTTAAATGTGTTTGATTAGGGTTTAGGAGTGTGGAGAGGGACTGTGTTGTTTATTTATTGTTCATGTTTATTCAGAAGTTAGGCAGTGTGTGTGGTGAAACCTTTAGTTAGGCTGTTTGAGGATGTAGGATGTAGGAGGTGTGTGTGTGTATGTGTATGTGTGTGTGTGTGGTGGGGGTGGTGGTGAGTGAGTGTCACCAGGCAGATTAAAGGTGTGGGTGAAACCTTTAGTTAGGCTGTTTGAGGGTGTAGGAGGTGTGTGTGTGTGGTGAAACCTTTAGTTAGGCTGTTTGAGGATGTAGGAGGTGTGTGTGTGTGGTGAAACCTTTAGTTAGGCTGTTTGAGGATGTAGGAGGTGTGTGTGTGGTGAAACCTTTAGTTAGGCTGTTTGAGGATGTAGGAGGTGTGTGTGTGGTGAAACCTTTAGTTAGGCTGTTTGAGGATGTAGGAGGTGTGTGTGTGTGGTGAAACCTTTAGTTAGGCTGTTTGAGGGTGTAGGAGGTGTGTGTGTGGTGAAACCTTTAGTTAGGCTGTTTGAGGATGTAGGAGGTGTGTGTGTGGTGAAACCTTTAGTTAGGCTGTTTGAGGATGTAGGAGGTGTGTGTGTGGTGAAACCTTTAGTTAGGCTGTTTGAGGATGTAGGAGGTGTGTGTGTGGTGAAACCTTTAGTTAGGCTGTTTGAGGATGTAGGAGGTGTGTGTGTGGTGAAACCTTTAGTTAGGCTGTTTGAGGATGTAGGAGGTGTGTGCAGCACTACATACGTTTTCTACCGACCGATAGAGCAGTGGAAAGAAAGAGGATGTTTAAATGTGTCCCTACTCTCTGGGGGCAACCCGGTGACGAAGACTAAAGATTTTTCCCTAAAGTTCGACTGACGTCAGAGTGAGAAGAGCGAGCGGTGACTTGAAATGATCTCTGCCCCAGATTTAGATTGTATGTGGAAGGAAGAGATGAACGGAGGAAGCACAGAGACCTCATTAGTAGTAGTTGTGTAAATGCAGAGACAGCATTGTTCCAGAGCAGAGAGCTGGATCAATGGCTTGGTAATGAATGTATCTAATAAAGGCCTATAGATAGATACAACAGGATCAATCAATGCCAGAATACTAAAGACAGGCTCTACAGGGCTGTCCACAGGGCTCTCTACAGGGCTGTCTACAGGGCTGTCCACAGGGCTCTCTACAGGGCTCTCTACAGGGCTGTCCACAGGGCTGTCTACAGGGCTGTCTACATGGCTGTCCACAGGGCTCTCTACAGGGCTGTCCACAGGGCTGTCCACAGGGCTGTCCACAGGGCTGTCCACAGGGCTGTCCACAGGGCTGTACACAGGGCCGTCTACAGGGCTCTCTACAGGGCTGTCTACAGGGCTGTCCACAGGGCCGTCTACAGTGCTCTCTACAGAGTCGTCTACAGGGCTCTCTGCAGGGCCGTCTACAGGGCTCTCTACAGGGCTCTCTGCAGGGCTCTCTACAGGGCTCTCTACAGGGCTCTCTACAGGGCTCTCTACAGGGCTCTCTGAGCATGACATGAGACTCTCCTCAACAATATGAGATGAAAGACAGAAAGAGAGAATGGGGTGAGAGGGTAAATGAGACAGATAGAGAGAATGGGATGAGAGGGTAAATGAAAGACAGAAAGAGAGAATGGGGTGAGAGGGTAAATGAAAGACAGAATGGGGTGAGAGGGTAAATGAGACAGATAGAGAGAATGGGATGAGAGGGTAAATGAAAGACAGAAAGAGAGAATGGGGTGAGAGGGTAAATGAAAGACAGCAGCTAGTTTTACTCAATGATTATTTGAAGAGGATAACAGGACGAACAGAGAGAGAGAGAGAGGAGGTGTGTGTACCTGTGGGTTCTGTTTTGAGGATGAAGGCAAATCTGTGTGTGTGTGTGTGTGTGTGTGTGCGCCTGTCAAATCAAATCAAATTGTATCGGTCACATACACGTGTTTAGCAGATGTTACTGCAAGTGTAGTGAAATGCTTGTGTTTCTAGCTCCGACAGAGCAGTAATATCTAACAAATTACACAACATATAGCCAATACACACAAATCTAAGTAAAGGAATAGAATTAAGAATATATAAATATTTGGATGAGCGATGTCAGAGCGGCATAGACTAAGATACAGTAGAATAGTATAGAATACAGTATATACATATGAGATGGGTAATGCCAGATATGTAAACATGATTAAAGTGACTAGTGTTCCATTATTAAAGTGGACAGTGATTTCTAGTCTATGTATGTTGGCAGCAGCCTCTATGTGCTAGTGATGGCTGTTTAACAGTCTGATGGCCTTGAAATAGAAGCTGTTTTTCAGTCTCTCAGTCCCCAGCTTTGATCCACCTGTACTGACCTGGCCTTCTGGATGATAGCGGGGTGAACAGGCAGTGGCTGGGGTGGTTGTTGTCGTTGAAGTGTGTCTGTACCTGCATGGTCTGTTTGAGGAGGTGTGATGTACAGGAGAGGTTAGAGGGCAGACTGCTGGAGGAGGAGATCTGAAAGGCAGAACACACATCTCCTTCAGTATAATACACCTATAGACTGCTATCACACAGTCAGCTTGGTGTGACTGTTTGTTAGAGAGATGTGGAGGCAGAGGAGAAAGAACAAAGCTGGGAGAAGGAGACAGAAAATGGACAAAGGGGAGAAGAGGGTGAAGAAAATAAGAAATTAAAGAAAGAGAGGACAGGAGAGAGGACAGGAGAGAGGACAGAAGAGAGGACAGGAGAGAGGACAGGAGCCAGGACAGGAGCCAGGACAGAAGCCAGGACAGGAGAGAGGACAGGAGGCAGGACAGGAGCCAGGACAGGAGCCAGGACAGGAGAGAGGACAGGAGAGAGGACAGGAGGCAGGACAGGAGCCAGGACAGGAGAGAGGACAGGAGAGAGGACAGGAGATAGGACAGGAAAGAAGACAGGAGAGAGGATAGGAGAGAGGACAGGAGCCAGGACAGGAGTTGGTGAGAATAATGGGGTGTATGTTACTAGTTGGAGGCTAGGAGGATGTCTCCCTGTGATATGAGCAGCTTCCCTGAGGGATTCTTGCTGTTGGTGGTGACATAGAGCTTGGTGCCCGCGAGCAGGTTGGCAAGGTTGTTGACTGGCAGCTGGAGGGTCGCCATCACTGGGAGGGGAGAGAGCGAGAGAGAGAGAGAGAGCGAGAGAGAGAGAGAGAGAGAGAGAGAGAGAGAGAGAGAGAGGGAGAGAGAGAGAGAGAGAGAGAGAGAGAGAGAGAGAGAGAGAGAGAGAGAGAGAGAGAGAGAGAGAGAGAGAGAGAGAATGAAAGAGAGGTGATAAATGGGGGATAATGTTGTAGATAAAGTTGGGGAAAGGGAAAGAAAGAAAATAGTGGAACTAAAGAGAGATACAGCGAGCGAGAGAGAGAGACACCCACAACAGAGAAAATGCAGAAACATCAGTCAGAAGGGCTGTGTGAGAACATGCGAATGGAACATCAGTCAGAAGAGCTGTGTGGGAGCATGTGAATGAAACATCAGTCAGAAGAGCTGTGTGGGAGCATGTGAATGGAACATCAGTCAGAAGAGCTGTGTGGGAGCATGTGAATGGAACATCAGTCAGAAGAGCTGTGTGGGAACATGTGAATGAAACATCAGTCAGAAGGGCTGTGTGAGAACATGTGAATGAAACATCAGTCAGAAGAGCTGTGTGGGAGCATGTGAATGGAACATCAGTCAGAAGAGCAGTGTGGGAGCATGTGAATGAAACATCAGTCAGAAGAGCTGTGTGGGAGCATGTGAATGAAACATCAGTCAGAAGAGCTGTGTGGGAGCATGTGAATGAAACATCAGTCAGAAGAGCTGTGTGGGAACATGTGAATGGAACAACAGTCAGAAGAGCTGTGTGGGAGCATGTGAATGGAACATCAGTCAGAAGAGCTGTGTGGGAGCATGTGAAGGAAACATCAGTCAGAAGAGTTGTGTGGGAGCATGTGAATGGAACAACAGTCAGAAGAGCTGTGTGGGAGCATGTGAATGGAACAACAGTCAGAAGAGCTGTGTGGGAGCATGTGAATGAGCATTTGTGTGGATGGGTGCTTTTTAAGGAGAGTTTGTGACAGTGGGCGTCTGTCAAGAGTGTTGCTTGGTATTTACGTGTCTCAGGTAAAGAGACACCTTTTTTCCTGTTTGTTTGTATGTGTGTGTGTGTGTGTGTATGTGTGTGTTATGTGTGTGTTAACAGTCTGATGGTCCCGTGTGGCTCAGTTGGTAGAGCATGGCGCTTGCAACGCCAGGGTTGTGGGTTCATTCCCCACGGGGGGACCAGGATGAATATGTATGAACTTTCCAATTTGTAAGTCGCTCTAGATAAGAGCGTCTGCTAAATGACTTAAATGTAAATGTAAATGTGTTATGTGTGTGTGTGTGTGTGGACCCTCACCTCCACTCTTTCCTGTTCCCCCTGCGGCCCCAGTTGCCTTAACAATGACCTGCTGACCCACAATGCTATCGGCCGCCCCGCTGACAATGGCCTTGGCAACGCCCTGGGCGACCACATGCCTCCCGCCCATCACCTTGGAGATCCAGAAACTGTCCAATGCTGATGGCCACTAGCTTCATTGCTGCCTGGAGGGCGGAGCCAACAGGGGTACCCAGCACCTGGAGGGCGGAGCCTACAGGGATACCCAGCACCTGGAGGGCGGAGCCTACAGGGATACCCAGCACCTGGAGGGCGGAGCCTACAGGGATACCCAGCACCTGGAGGGCGGAGCCTACAGGGATACCCAGCACCTGGAGGGCGGAGCCTACAGGGATACCCAGCACCTGGAGGGCGGAGCCTACAGGGAAACCCAGCACCTGGAGGGCGGAGCCTACAGGGATACTCAGCACCTGGAGGGCGGAGCCTACAGGGGTACCCAGAACCTGAAGGGGGGAAACATGGGAGATGTATTTTAACAGGTCAAAACCATTGCTCTTTGATACCTTGCTCATTGGCTGTGAACCATATGTGTGTGTGAGTGTATGTTTGTCTGATACCTTGCTGGTTGTGGCCCCCGCCCAGGTGGCCCTTCCTGTCTGTCTCTGTGGCGATATGGAGATCAAGTGACTTCCCTTCACTGCAACCAAACTGCTGGGCTGCCGTTACCGTGGAAACCATCTGCTGCTGCTCGAGTGGGAACTTCTCCCGGCTCCTGCTTGATAATGACCTGCAGAGGAAGAGAGCATAGAGATGGAACATCACAGACAGGACAAACACAGGTCAAATAAACAGTTTCTATGCATTCTACGTAAGCCAAGTGTGCCCACTGATTTCTTTAGCTAATAGAAATATTCATTCTACATTCTGTCCCGTTCCAAACAGACTAGAGACTACAAATAACCCTGAAACTGTGTTGTAATATTCATTCTACATTCTGTCCCGTTCCAAACAGACTAGAGACTACAAATAACCCTGAAACTGTGTTGTAATATTCATTCTACATTCTGTCCCGTTCCAAACAGACTAGAGACTACAAATAACCCTGAAACTGTGTTGTAATATTCATTCTACATTCTGTCCCGTTCCAAACAGACTAGAAAGACTACAAATAACCCTGAAACTGTGTTGTAATATTCATTCTACATTCTGTCCCGTTCCAAACAGACTAGAGACTACAAATAACCCTGAAACTGTGTTGTAATATTCATTCTACATTCTGTCCCGTTCCAAACAGACTAGAGACTACAAATAACCCTGAAACTGTTGTAATATTCATTCTAAATTATTTCCCGTTCCAAACAGACTAGAGACTACAAATAACCCTGAAACTGTGTTGTAATATTCATTCTACATTCTGTCCCGTTCCAAACAGACTAGAAACTACAAATAACCCTGAAACTGTGTTGTAATATTCATTCTACATTCTGTCCCGTTCCAAACAGACTAGAGACTACAAATAACCCTGAAACTGTGTTGTAATATTCATTCTACATTATGTCCCGTTCCAAACAGACTAGAAAGACTACAAATAACCCTGAAACTGTGTTGTAATATTCATTCTACATTCTGTCCCGTTCCAAACAGACTAGAAACTACAAATAACCCTGAAACTGTGTTGTAATATTCATTCTACATTCTGTCCCATTCCAAACAGACTAGAGACTACAAATAACCCTGAAACTGTGTTGTAATATTCATTCTACATTCTGTCCCGTTCCAAACAGACTAGAGACTACAAATAACCCTGAAACTGTGTTGTAATATTCATTCTACATTCTGTCCCGTTCCAAACAGACTAGAAAGACTACAAATAACCCTGAAACTGTGTTGTAATATTCATTCTACATTCTGTCCCGTTCCAAACAGACTAGAGACTACAAATAACCCTGAAACTGTGTTGTAATATTCCTTCTACATTCTGTCCCGTTCCAAACAGACTAGAGACTACAAATAACCCCGAAACTGTGTTGTAATATTCCTTCTACATTCTGTCCCGTTCCAAACAGACTAGAGACTACAAATAACCCTGAAACTGTGTTGTAATATTCATTCTATATTCTGTCCCGTTCCAAACAGACTAGAAAGACTACAAATAACCCTGAAACTGTGTTGTAATATTCATTCTATATTCTGTCCCGTTCCAAACAGACTAGAAAGACTACAAATAACCCTGAAACTGTGTTGTAATATTCATTCTACATTCTGTCCCGTTCCAAACAGACTAGAAAGACTACAAATAACCCTGAAACTGTTGTAATATTCATTCTACATTCTGTCCCGTTCCAAACAGACTAGAGACTACAAATAACCCTGAAACTGTGTTGTAATATTCATTCTACATTCTGTCCCGTTCCAAACAGACTAGAAAGACTACAAATAACCCTGAAACTGTGTTGTAATATTCATTCTACATTCTGTCCCGTTCCAAACAGACTAGAAAGACTACAAATAACCCTGAAACTGTGTTGTAATATTCATTCTACATTCTGTCCCGTTCCAAACAGACTAGAAAGACTACAAATAACCCTGAAACTGTGTTGTAATATTCATTCTACATTCTGTCCCGTTCCAAACAGACTAGAGACTACAAATAACCCTGAAACTGTGTTGTAATATTCATTCTACATTCTGTCCCGTTCCAAACAGAATAGAAAGACTACAAATAACCCTGAAACTGTTGTAATATTCATTCTACATTCTGTCCCGTTCCAAACAGACTAGAGACTACAAATAACCCTGAAACTGTGTTGTAATATTCATTCTACATTCTGTCCCGTTCCAAACAGACTAGAGACTACAAATAACCCTGAAACTGTGTTGTAATATTCATTCTACATTCTGTCCCGTTCCAAACAGACTAGAGACTACAAATAACCCTGAAACTGTGTTGTAATATTCATTCTACATTCTGTCCCGTTCCAAACAGACTAGAAAGACTACAAATAACCCTGAAACTGTGTTGTAATATTCATTCTACATTCTGTCCCGTTCCAAACAGACTAGAAAGACTACAAATAACCCTGAAACTGTTGTAATATTCATTCTACATTCTGTCCCGTTCCAAACAGACTAGAGACTACAAATAACCCTGAAACTGTGTTGTAATATTCATTCTACATTCTGTCCCGTTCCAAACAGACTAGAAAGACTACAAATAACCCTGAAACTGTGTTGTAATATTCATTCTACATTCTGTCCCGTTCCAAACAGACTAGAGACTACAAATAACCCTGAAACTGTGTTGTAATATTCATTCTACATTCTGTCCCGTTCCAAAAGAGAAGATGTGGGAGTGGGTGGATTGTATTACAGGAGTTTGACATGGTCTCTCTCTTTCCATCTGTGTGTGTGTGTGGATGTGTGATACAAACGTGCAGTTATTCTCTCTGCAATGCCTCTCCCATCCCCTCTCAGACTGATGTCCCATTTAAACAGCTTGCCAAGTGGCTGCTCACTGCTGCTGAGGACAGCACTCTGGCAGGGTGGCACACTATTAATAGGTGTGTGTTGTTACAGGAAGGAAGTGTCTACAGAGACAGCAAGTGACTATGCCACACAGAGACCCATCTGGGAGGAGACAGCCAATCACAGAGACCCATCTGGGAGGAGACAGCCAATCACAGAGACCCATCTGGGAGGAGACAGCCAATCACAGAGACCCATCTGGGAGGAGACAGCCAATCACAGAGACCCATCTGGGAGGAGACAGCCAATCACAGAGACCCATCTGGGAGGAGACAGCCAATCACAGAGACCCATCTGGGAGGAGACAGCCAATCACATTGAAACATAAAGGACAACATCGTGGCAGTACTACTGGGTTTGGTCTGACACTCCGCTCCTGGAAGCCCACCACTACTGGGTTTGGTCTGACACTCCGCTCCTGGAAGCTCACCACTGGTGGGTTTGGTCTGACACTCCGCTCCTGGAAGCCCACCACTACTGGGTTTGGTCTGACACTCCGCTCCTGGAAGCTAAACACTGTTAGGTCTGAAAGAGCTCTATGAAAAGTACTCATGAGAGGTGAAGACAGAGGAAATCAGTCCTGGAGGACTTTCAACTTTAAATCAACCCAGTCTGATAGACTTCTATAAAGTTCCTACTGTCAAAGAAACCTAAGCACTTGGAAACTACACGTCTTAGTGACAAAGGCCCGTTTCAGAATGTGGAGGTTAAGATGCCAGTTCTACTCATAACAAAGACTCTTATTCCACTTAGACACACGTACTGACCTTTGAGTGACTTCTGTGTGACCTCTGTGTAACTCACCTTGACCCCGGCGGACAGGAAGCTGTCCGTGTGAACCTTGGGGGCCGGAGAACGAGTGCCCTGGGCCGCACCCGACTGCTTGGCTGTAAGACTTCCTGTAATACGGAAAGACATAGAGCAGTAATCAATTATTCAAAATATCTGTTGGTCGGGGTAGAAGCATTGGTTTTAGTCACTTTGTGGGTCACAAGGGCTGCTTTTACACAGTCACTAATTGATCTTTTGACTAATCAGATCAGATCTTTAGCCACTAATTGGGCAAAAGATCAGAATTGAGCTGCCTGTGTAAACGCAGCCAAATACATTAAATTCAAAGGCTTTAGGTGGGTTAAATTTACTAAGGTATCGAGAGAAAAAGAGAGACTAAAGTATTTCCTAAGCCAGTGTTGGGATTCGTTATTTGAAAAGGTAATATAATACATGTCATTACATGTCACAAAAATAACGGGTTACTTTACAATATTACTTTGAATGGAAAGTAACACAGTATATTACTAGTTATATTACTTTGAATGGAAAGTAACACCGTATATTACTAGTTATATTACTTTGAATGGAAAGTAACACAGTATATTACTAGTTATATTACTTTGAATGGAAAGTAACACCGTATATTACTAGTTATATTACTTTGAATGGAAAGTAACACAGTATATTACTAGTTATATTACTTTGAATGGAAAGTAACACAGTATATTACTAGTTATATTACTTGCGAGGCGAGTCGCGTGCGCTCTACAAAAATAAGCTACTTAACAAACTCAGGTATCATTAGTTTCTCCTTTCATCTGTGACAGTATACTTTCCTGTGCTAGTATACAAATGCTGCGCTATCATATGAGCTAAATTATCCTAATATATCGTACGTTAAACATCGGTACAGATTTCCTTTCTTTTCACTCAAAATCTTTCTAGCCGCCAGTTCTGGTTAGACCACTGCATAGAGATGGATAGAGGGCACACTTTCCACTAGACGGTGAAGCCCTCTATTGGGTTTGCAATAAAAAAGAATGCGATCAGAGGTGCGCCCTCTATCCATTTTTATGGTCAGCTGTCATGAGATTTTTCGAAGCAGCCTTTTCTCCGCTCACTCGAGAACTAAATGAGGAAGTCGAAAATCGGGTCAAGGAAACGCATCCAGCAGAGATGTTGATCTGAAAGTAACACGTGTTACTTGAACAAGTAACTCTAATTATACTACCCAGTTTTAAAAAGTAACTCAAATTATACTACCCAGTTTTAAAAAGTAACTCAAATTATACTACCCAGTTTTAAAAAGTAACGCGGTACACTACTAGTTACTGATAATAATAAGTATTCTGATTACGTAACGCTTTACTGGCCTATGCTTTTATAATGTGTTACCCCCAAACACACTGGTCTATGCCTTTATAATGTGTTACCCCCAAACACACTGCCCTATGCTTTTATAATGTGTTACCCCCAAACACACTGGTCTATGCTTTTATAATGTGTTACCCCCAAACACACTGGTCTATGCTTTTATAATGTGTTACCCCCAAACACACTGGTCTATGCCTTTATAATGTGTTACCCCCAAACACACTGGTCTATGCTTTTATAATGTGTTACCCCCAAACACACTGGTCTATGCTTTTATAATGTGTTACCCCCAAACACACTGGTCTAAGCTTTTATAATGTGTTACCCCCAAACACACTGGTCTATGCTTTTATAATGTGTTACCCCCAAACACACTGGTCTATGCATTTATAATGTGTTACCCCCAAACACACTGGTCTATGCTTTTATAATGTGTTACCCCCAAACACACTGGCCTATGCTTTTATAATGTGTTACCCCCAAACACACTGGTCTATGCTTTTATAATGTGTTACCCCCAAACACACTGGTCTATGCTTTTATAATGTGTTACCCCCAAACACAGTGGTCTATGCTTTTATAATGTGTTACCCCCAAACACACTGGTCTATGCCTTTATAATGTGTTACCCCCAAACACACTGGTCTATGCTTTTATAATGTCCCAAACACACTGGTCTATGCTTTTATAATGTCCCAAACACACTGGTCTATGCTTTTATAATGTGTTACCCCCAAACACACTGGTCTATGCCTTTATAATGTGTTACCCCCAAACACACTGGTCTATGCTTTTATAATGTGTTACCCCCAAACACACTGGTATTTGCTTTTATAATGTGTTACCTCCAAACACACTGGTCTATGATTTTATAATGTGTTACCCCCAAACACACTGGTCTATGCTTTTATAATGTGTCACCCCCAAACACACTGGTCTATGCTTTTATAATGTGTTACCTCCAAACACACTGGTCTATGCTTTTATAATGTGTTACCCCCAAACACACTGGTCTATGCTTTTATAATGTGTTACCCCCAAACACACTGGTCTATGCTTGTATAATGTCCCAAACACACTGGTCTATGCTTTTATAATGTGTTACCCCCAAACACACTGCCCTAAGCTTTCGCCTTCATTTCAGCGGCAAAACGTCTCTTTAGACTGGTGAATCAGCACTAACTCCCACCTCAGCATCAATCCTCCAGCTTGAAATAACATCAGACATTTTAAACCCCTCTGCCTGCCGGATTCTGCTGAAACTAAGCGTTGGTGGATACATGGGAGAGGTTGTGTGGAAGAGTACAGCACATGACTGGAATGTGAATGTGAGCTATAAAGGGCTGAAACACAGCAGAGAGGGAATGTGGTTTCACTATGTTCCACTTGAGAAAGACACTGATACATGGAACGACCAAATGCCAACACACACATTAGTTCTGTAATTGAATTTACAACGAAGCGTAGCCTAGTCAATAAACACACACAAAATCACATAGGAAAATGAAAACATCCTTTTGTCCCCACTCTCCTGTAATCTGTTCCTGACACTGAGCCACAGAACAAGGTAGTACAGCTGTAGTTCTGGTCACCATGGAAACCCCTCTCATACCATCGCTATGCTGCTGCCTCACCAACCGTCATAATCTATGAATGGAAGGAAATGGAGAGACAAAAAGAGGGAGAGACTAAGAGAGAGAAAGAAAGAGAGCAAGAAAGCGAGAGAAAGAGGGAGACACAAAGAGAGAGAAAGAGAGAGAGCGAGAAAGAGAGAGGGATAGAGAACGAGAGGAAGAATGGCTTTGCCTGTAAGGATACAAGTGTAGGCGTCTTCACGATAACAGAGGAGAAACCGTAAGGGTTCAGGGTTGGAGAGTTAGAGAACACTAGTCAACTGTAAGGGTTCAGGGTTGGAGAGTTGGAGAATACTAGTCAACTGTAAGGTTTCAGGGTTGGAGAGTTAGAGAATACTAGTCAACTGTAAGGGTTCAGGGTTGGAGAGTTGGAGAATACTAGTCAACTGTAAGGGTTCAGGGTTGGAGAGTTGGAGAATACTAGTCAACTGTAAGGGTTCAGGGTTGGAGAGTTAGAGAACACTAGTCAACTGTAAGGGTTCAGGGTTGGAGAGTTAGAGAACACTAGTCAACTGTAAGGGTTCAGGGTTGGAGAGTTAGAGAATACTAGTCAACTGTAAGGGTTCAGGGTTGGAGAGTTAGAGAACACTAGTCAACTGTAAGGGTTCAGGGTTGGAGAGTTAGAGAATACTAGTCAACTGTAAGGGTTCAGGGTTGGAGAGTTAGAGAACACTAGTCAACTGTAAGGGTTCAGGGTTGGAGAGTTAGAGAACACTAGTCAACTGTAAGGGTTCAGGGTTGGAGAGTTAGAGAACACTAGTCAACTGTAAGGGTTCAGGGTTGGAGAGTTAGAGAATACTAGTCAACTGTAAGGGTTCAGGGTTGGAGAGTTGGAGAATACTAGTCAACTGTAAGGGTTCAGGGTTGGAGAGTTGGAGAATACTAGTCAACTGTAAGGGTTCAGGGTTGGAGAGTTAGAGAACACTAGTTAACTGTAAGGGTTCAGGGTTGGAGAGTTGGAGAATACTAGTCAACTGTAAGGGTTCAGGGTTGGAGAGTTAGAGAACACTAGTCAACTGTAAGGGTTCAGGGTTGGAGAGTTAGAGAATACTAGTCAACTGTAAGGGTTCAGGGTTGGAGAGTTAGAGAACACTAGTTAACTGTAAGGGTTCAGGGTTGGAGAGTTGGAGAATACTAGTCAACTGTAAGGGTTCAGGGTTGGAGAGTTAGAGAACACTAGTCAACTGTAAGGGTTCAGGGTTGGAGAGTTGGAGAATACTAGTCAACTGTAAGGGTTCAGGGTTGGAGAGTTAGAGAACACTAGTTAACTGTAAGGGTTCAGGGTTGGAGAGTTAGAGAACACTAGTTAACTGTAAGGGTTCAGGGTTGGAGAGTTAGAGAATACTAGTCAACTGTAAGGGTTCAGGGTTGGAGAGTTAGAGAACACTAGTTAACTGTAAGGGTTCAGGGTTGGAGAGTTAGAGAACACTAGTTAACTGTAAGGGTTCAGGGTTGGAGAGTTAGAGAACACTAGTCAACTGTAAGGGTTCAGGGTTGGAGAGTTAGAGAACACTAGTTAACTGTAAGGGTTCAGGGTTGGAGAGTTAGAGAACACTAGTTAACTGTAAGGGTTCAGGGTTGGAGAGTTAGAGAATACTAGTCAACTGTAAGGGTTCAGGGTTGGAGAGTTAGAGAATACTAGTCAACTGTAAGGGTTCAGGGTTGGAGAGTTAGAGAACACTAGTTAACTGTAAGGGTTCAGGGTTGGAGAGTTAGAGAACACTAGTTAACTGTAAGGGTTCAGGGTTGGAGAGTTAGAGAACACTAGTCAACTGTAAGGGTTCAGGGTTGGAGAGTTAGAGAATACTAGTCAACTGTAAGGGTTCAGGGTTGGAGAGTTAGAGAACACTAGTCAACTGTAAGGGTTCAGGGTTGGAGAGTTAGAGAACACTAGTTAACTGTAAGGGTTCAGGGTTGGAGAGTTAGAGAACACTAGTTAACTGTAAGGGTTCAGGGTTGGAGAGTTAGAGAACACTAGTCAACTGTGGTACAGTAGTACGAAGGGCAGTTATCAGTAAGGGAGGACAGGACAAGAGAAGAGAGGAGAGGAAATAAGAGCAGTTATCAGTAAGGGAGGAGAGGACAAGAGGAGAGAGGAGAGGAGGGCAGTTATCAGTAAGGGAGGTGAGAGGACAAGAGGAGAGAGGAGAGGGGGGCAGTTATCAGTAAGGGAGGACAGGACAAGAGGAGAGAGGAGAGGAGGGCAGTTATCAGTAAGGGAGGACAGGACAAGAGGAGAGAGGAGAGGAGGGCAGTTATCAGTAAGGGAGGTGAGAGGACAAGAGGAGAGAGGAGAGGGGGGCAGTTATCAGTAAGGGAGGACAGGACAAGAGGAGAGAGGAGAGGAGGGCAGTTATCAGTAAGGGAGGTGAGAGGACAAGAGGAGAGAGGAGAGGGGGACAGTTATCAGTAAGGGAGGAGAGGACAAGAAGAGAGAGGAGAGGAAAGGAGGGCAGTTATCAGTAAGAGAGGTGAGAGGACAAGAGGAGAGAGGAGGAGGGCAGTTATCAGTAAGGGAGAGGAGAGGACAAGAGGAGAGAGGAGAGGAAAGGAGGGCAGTTATCAGTAAGGGAGGAGAGGACAAGAGGAGAGGAAAGGAGGGCAGTTATCAGTAAGGGAGGAGAAATAGCCTGGAGACAAGATGTGGTGTGTGACCCGAGCTAGAGATAGCCTGGAAGAGTTTAGAACAATGCCTCATTGTCTCATCTTCCTGGCATCTGAGAAACTAAGCCGGGTTGGAAGTAAAACAACATCCTGTGCAGATAACTTGGAGATGGACCAAGGTGGCTTATGGGAAGGGTAGAAATGACTGACTAAGCATTTTTTAGGGCCTATATAAGATCTGTTTTTTCATTATCAGTTAAGCACTCGGCAACACACTTTGGAGTGCAATAATTATTGCAATAATTAATCCAAGTTAAATAAAGATGATTGCTTGAATAATTGTCCAAGTCTCTCTCAGTACTGAAATGTCCACGACAGAGTGCACTAGATTCAGCCTTGGGGTGTAGCAGACATTGGTCTGTGGAAGGGGAGTGTTGGAAATACAGTGGCTGAGAAGAGTCTAAAACAGCATTTACAGTCACTTATAGTGCTGCAGGAACTGACCCAAAAGGAGAGGATAACTCCCTATAGACAAGCAGAGAGCTCAGTATAGAAGTTGCACTTAGGCTCAGATCTAGGATCAGATTACCCCACCTAAATCCTAACTTTCACCATTATTGGGAAAACACCAAACTGGCCATAGCTCAGTGTTTAGAAGGACTTCATTCTAGTCAGAGCGGAGCAGTAGCGTACCTGTGGAGGCAGTGAAGGAGGTTATTGCCATCCCGATGACCTAGCAGGCTTGTCGTCGATTATGCAAGAGTTTTTGAGTACGGAGGATCCCTGTTCGGTGTGTACAGGGGTGGAGGTGAGGGTTCAGGGGAGGGGAGTTGAGATTGGCTGGGTGTGGAGATGGGTGAACCTTTCGGACCAAAACAAATCAAAAACACGCTGCTCATTGTAAAGATATTCTTTATAAAGGCTCGCACACGTCGCACCAAATGTGGATCTAGCATTCGTCTGCCTGCCGTTTAGCACGCCGTGTTTTAGGGACCGCCAGCTGTAGACGGCTAACTGACCACATTTTTCAGGCTATTGCACACTCGGTTCGCAAATGACGTTCAGAGGTGCTAAATACTCTCGGCCAGCAAACGTTATTGATGTGTCTTAGCCCTGAAACATTTACTTTTCTAAAGCTCTGAATCCTCGCAAATACAGGCTATGAACAATCACAAGTTGTGCTTTAGTTTCAACAGACAATGTATCTAAAGATTTCCCCTTAGGCATTTGTGTGCCCCAATTTAGAAATGGAACCCCATTTCAATCTCAGAGTTTTTAAATTGAGATTGACTGGTAATTTCTTCTGTTTGAATAAGAAAACAAATAACATGAATGAAATAAACTGACTGACTACCATAACAAAAATCTAAATAAAACTACTGAATCATTCAACAGTTCCACCCCTTATCTACCTCTCTTCCTCCTTCCGCTCCAATACCAACAAATCCCATTGGTAGATAGTTACCTGACACAATCTTACAGCTCATTGTGATTGGCTGAAAGGATTTCCCAGGGGACACGGAGGGGCCTGGACGCCTGACCCTGTGGGACAATCTTACAGCTGGCCGTGATTGGCTGGAAGGCCGAGTTGCCATAGGAACCCAACACGATCTTCTCTGTGACTTTAGGCCGGGATGGGGTGCGTTCCGAGGCTGAAGGAAGCGCACCGTACACCACGGACCTCCCCGCTTTGATGGGCAGACCTGGACGGGAAGAGAGGATAGAGAGAGAAAGAGAGAGAGGGGGAGAAGGTAATAACCATTAAAAACCACTCTGGGCATCATCTACAATATAATTACCTTCATCCTGGCACAAAGAGATAGCGGGAGAGAGAGAGAGAGAGAGAGAGAGGGCTAGAGAGAGACGGGGGATGAGATACGGTTTCTCAGTCCACACTCATCAATCATTCACTATAGGCCTGCAGAGGAAAGGATTAGAAATGTTAAAAAAGAGAGGTAAAAATAACAGCACTTGGGCTGGTCGTGATTCACTGACTAGGAGATGAAAGTGACATCATTCCAATGCAGTTACAGCTATTTATTTCACAGTTCACGTCAAGGCCTCAATTGAAAATGTCTGGATGTTCTATGGTGTGCAGTTACACTCTGTCTCAGTCACAACTCTATCTGATAGAACTTGACTGAATAGAACCCCCCAGGCATAGAAACAGAATGACACCCATATTGAATTAACCCATGAGTGCACTTCATATGGCAGTGGTCCGAGGGCTTATCCTGTTCTAGTAATTATATATCTATGACCTCATGTATCTCACCTTTCTCTGCGATGGTGCGGTGGTTGCACTGTGAGAGAGGGGAAGGCTGCAGCGGCCAGAGACTGTATGTATGTATGTATGTATGTATGTATATCCAATGTAAAATGAGTCCTATATCGACATAACCTGAAAGGCCGCTCAGTAAGGAAGAAGCCACTGCTCCAAAACCGCCATAAAAAAGCCAGACTAGGGTTTGCAACTGCACATGGGGACAATGATCGTACTTTTCTGAGAAATGTCCTCTGGTCTGATGAAACAAAAATAGAACTGTTTGGCCATAATGACCATCGTTATGTTTGGAGGAAAAAGGGGGAGGCTAACAAGCCGAAGAACACCATCCCAACCGTGAAGCATGGGGGTGGCAGCATCATGTTGTGGGGGTGCTTTGCTGCAGGAGGGACTGGTGCACTTCACAAAATAGATCAGCAACATGAGGATTTAAAATTATCTGGATATGTTGAAGCAACATCTCAAGACATCAGTCAGGAAGTTAAAGCTTGGTCGCAAATGGTTCTTCCAAATGGACAATGACACCAAGCATACTTCCAACGTTGTGGCAAAATGGCTTAAGGACAACAAGGTCAAGGTATTGGAGTGGCCATCACAAAGCCCTGACCTCAATCCTATAGAAAATTTGTGGGCAGAACTGAAAAAGCGTGTCCGAGCAAGGAGTCCTGCAAACCTGACTCAGTTACACCAGCTCTGTCATGAGGAATGGAACAAAATTCACCCAACTTATTGTCAGGACCCGGTGCGAGAAACAGTCACTAAATCGGCAGAACCCAGAAGATGAGGCAGACACAGCAGTACTAGAGATGGTGGTTTAATAAAAAATAGATATCTTCCAAAATACAAAGAAAATCCACAAAGTGGTAAAAACAGCAAGGGAAAAACAAACCTCAAAAGACTAATCCAAAATACAAAAGAACAAAACCAGAGAACCTCTGGAAAATCCAACAAGAGAAAAATATATGTTCACAACAAGGCTTGGGCTGGGGCTGGGTGCTAACATACAAACACTGAGCAAGGAACTGAGGAACACACAGGGATTAAATACTAACAAGGGAACGACATACAGGTGCAAACAATAATTAGAGCAAGGGAAAAACAAAAAGGTACAAAAAAGGTGCAATGGGGACATCTAGTGACAAAAAAACCAGAACAGTCCTGGCCAAAACCTGACAGAATCCCCCTCCTAGGAACGGCTCCTGACGTTCCTACCAGCCTTCTCAGGGTGGAGGGCCCTGAACTGACGAATGAGGTCAGGGTCCAGTATGTCCTTGGCAGGAACCCAGGAGCGCTCCTCGGGACCGTAGCCTTCCCAGTCCACCAGATACTGCCAGGACCGCTGCACCCGGCGGGAGTCCAGTATCCGGTGGACGGTATAAGCCGACTGGCCTCCGATGACACGGGGCGGAGGGGGAGGTCTGCCTGCCGGAATAAGGGGAGAAAAAACAACAGGTTTTAATAAAGAAATGTGAAATGTGGGATTGATTTTAAGGGATCTGGGTAAGTGCAGGCGAAAAGTAACGGGATTGACTCTCCTGGCAATCTTAAAGGGTCCGATGAATCTCTGGGACAGCTTGCGAGACTCCACCCGTAGCGGTAAGTTTTTTGTTGAGAGCCATACTCTCTGGCCGGGGTACAGGGTAGGACCGGGACGGCGACGTCTGTTGGCTTGTCGTTGGTACTGCTGTGAGGAACGCAGAAGATTAAGACGGGCCTTCTTCCACGTAAGCCGACAGCGTCTGATGAACCTCGAGGCTGAAGGCACTCTGACTTCTGCCTCCTGGTCCGGGAACAATAGAGGAGCATAGCCAAACTGACACTCGTGCGGGGATATACCAGTGGAGGAGGAGCACAAGGTGTTGTGCGCGTACTCAGCCCAAACAATGAAGGATGACCATGTGGATGGGTTGTTGGAAACCATACATCTGAGGGTGGTTTCCAGCTCCTGATTCATCCTCTCAGTTTGGCCGTTGGACTCCGGATGGTACCCTGAAGATAAACTGGCCGTGGCCCCTATGAGTTGGCAGAAGGCCTTCCAAAACCTTGAGGCGAACTGGGGACCTCTGTCGGAAACCATATCTTGCGGGATGCCAAAGACTCGGAACACATGGTTAATCACCAACTCAGCTGTTTCCTTGGCAGAAGGTAATTTGGTCAAGGGAACAAACCTGGCCGCCTTAGAAAACCTGTCGATGATGACTAGGATCGTAGTATTACCATGGGACGGAGGAAGGCCAGTAATAAAGTCCAGCGAGATATGGGACCAGGGTCGGTGGGGAATAGATAAAGGGTGAAGGAGTCCTTGAGGGCGGAGGTGAGAAGATTTGCCCTGGCAGCACACGGAACAGGCCTTGAAGAAAGTGGCAACGTCTTCTTTTATGGTGGGCCACCAGAACTTACGCTGGATGAACTCCAAGGTGCGACCTACGCCCGGGTGACAGGTGAGGCGAGAGGAGTGCCCCCACAGAAGGACTTGGGACCTTGCTGCCTTGGGAACAAACAACCGATTAGCAGGACCTCCTCCAGGGCCCGGTTCGATGGCTTGAGCTTGTTTCACGGTATCCTCCACTTGCCACGAGATCGGAGCCACGATCTTAGCGGCAGGAAGAACAGTCATGTCAGTATCTTCTCGAATGGCAGGAGAGTAGACTCGTGACAAGGCATCCGGTTTGAGATTCTTCGACCCGGGTCTATAGGTGAGAATAAACTGGAATCGGCTGAAGAAAAGAGACCATCGAGCTTGTCTGGAGTTCAACCGCTTCGCCTGCTGGATATACTCCAGATTTTTGTGGTCCGTAAGCACTTGAAACGGTTGAGAAGCCCCCTCGAGCCAGTGTCTCCATTCCTTCAATGCCATCTTAACCGCTAGGAGTTCACGATCCCCCACATCGTAATTCCTCTCGGCCGGGGTAAGCCGGTGAGAGAAGAAGGCGCAAGGATGAAGCCTCTTGTCTTCACCCCTCTGAGACAGGACAGCTCCAACACCAACCTCTGATGCGTCTACCTCCACCACAAAAGGTTCATCCGCCGTCGGTAGTGTCAGGATGGGAGCAGAGAGGATGCGCTGCTTGAGTCCTTGGAAGGCCGTCTCAGCTTCTCTTCCCCACAGAAACCTTGTGTTGCCACCCTTGGTTAAAGCTGAGAGAGGGGCTGCCACCGAGCTGAAGTTCTTGATGAACTTGCGGTAGAAGTTAGTGAAGCCCAGGAAACGCTGAACTTCCTTAACGGACTTGGGGGTGGGCCAATCTGCTACCGCCCCTACCTTCTTGGGGTCCATCTGGACTCGACCGGGTTCCACTACAAATCCCAGGAACTGTACTCGAGAGGAATGGAATTCACACTTTTCCGGCTTAACGTACAAATGGCTGTCTAGGAGGCGTTTGAGCACTTGTCTGACATGCTTAGTGTGTTCTTGAAGGGAGCTCGAAAAGATGAGGATGTCATCCAAGTAAACAAACACGAAAATGTTAAGCATATCCCTAAGCACATCGTTTATGAGCGCTTGGAACACAGCCGGGGCGTTGGTCAGGCCGAAGGGCATCACCAAGTATTCGTAGTGACCAGTAGGCGTGTTGAAAGCGGTCTTCCACTCGTCACCGGGTTTGATCCGCACAAGATGGTATGCGTTCCGCAGGTCAAGCTTAGTGAAGACCACTGCTTCCTGGAGCAGCTCAAAGGCTGTGGCCATAAGGGGTAGCGGGTAGCGGTTACGGACGGTTATGGCATTAAGTCCCCGGTAGTCGATGCAAGGACGTAATCCCCCGTCTTTTTTGGCCACAAAGAAAAACCCTGCTCCCGCCGGCGAGGTGGATGGACGCATGAGGCCTGCTGCCAGAGCGTCCTTGATGTAGGTATCCATAGCAGCTCGTTCGGGAGGAGATAGGGAAAAGATCCGACCCCTGGGGGGGCAGGTGCCCGGAAACAGGTCGATGGGGCAATCGTAAGGTCTATGGGGTGGTAGTTTGGTGGCCCTCTGTTTGCTAAATACCGGTTTGAGGTCATGGTAACACTCGGGAACTCGGGACAGGTCGATGGATTCTAGAGACTCGGGAGGGGAACTCGGGGAACTTGGGAAGATACAAGTGGCTTGGCACGTAGGACCCCACTGCTTGATAGTGCCCACAGACCAGTCGATGTGAGGGTTATGGCTGTGAAGCCAGGGGTATCCAAGGACGAGAGGGAACTCGGAACACGAGGTCAGATGAAAGTTCATCACTTCCTGGTGTTGGGAAACTGAAAGACGCAAGGGGGTAGTGACACGAGTGACAAGTCCAGATCCCAAAGGGCTTCCATCCAACGTAGTAACCCTTATGGGGTCACTTAGAGGTTCAGAGGGAACGCCATTCTCCTTCGCCCAGACACCATCCATGAAGTTACCTGCGGCTCCAGAGTCTACCAAGGCTTGAAAGGGAAGCTCGTGGTTGTCCCAGGAAAGGGTAACTGGAATGAGCAGGCGGGAATTGGATGGATGAGAGGAGGTTATGTTTCCCGTTACCGTCCTCCCAGGCCTGCACGGAAGAGTGCGTTTTCCCTGGAGCCCGGGACACGTGGAGAGGAAATGGCCCGGTTTGCCGCAATATAGACAGCATCGCTCCCTCATCCGGCGGTCTCTCTCAGCCTGGGAGATGCGTCCAACCTGCATGGGTTCCGGTGGAGTCAGCGGGGATAAAGGTGGAGACTCGGAGCTGGGACCGATAGGAGCTAGGGTGAGAGATCTACGGTTGAGCTCTCTCTCTCTCAGACGCTGGTCTATGCGTGAAGCCAACTTGATCAGGGACTCGAGGTTGTCCGGTGGTTCCCGAGTGACCAGTTCATCTTGGATGGTGTCGGAAAGACCCTTCAAAAAGCACACTGTGAGCGCCTCGTCATTCCAGCCACTCGCTGCTGCCACCGTGCGGAACTGGATGGCATAGTCCGTCACGCTGCGCCGACCTTGGCGGAGAGTCAGGAGCTGTTTGGCTGAGTCAGGACCGCTGGTAGGACCTTGAAACACTCGCTTGAATTCTTCAGCAAAGGTAGAGTAGCTGGCACAGCAGGGACTTTGGGCATCCCACACAGCAGTAGCCCAGGCTAGGGCTTTTTCCGACAGCAGGGTGATGATATATGCTATCTTGGACCGGTCGGTGGGAAATGACGAGGGTTGCAGCTCGAAGGAGAGAGAACATTGGGTGAAAAACCCCTTACAACCACTCGGATCACCTGAGAACCGTTGGGGAGGCGGCAGACGAGGTTCAGCCAGGGGGTTAACTGCCACGGGCACTTGAATCTGATGAACTGGAGCAGAAGCGGTTGCAGGAGAAAGTTGATCAGAAATCTGCTTTATGGAAGTCATCATCTCCGACAGAAGTTGAGAATGTCCAGCCATTAAGGCCTCTTGCTGAACCAGAGCAGCTTCGTGACGTTGGACAGTCCCCTCGTGGTGGGACAGCATGGGAAAAAAGTCCTGGGTACTGGCTGCCTCTGGGTTCATTTTAAGGGCTCAGTGTTTCTGTCAGGACCCGGTGCGAGAAACAGTCACTAAATCGGCAGAACCCAGAAGATGAGGCAGACACAGCAGTACTAGAGATGGTGGTTTAATAAAAAATAGATATCTTCCAAAATACAAAGAAAATCCACAAAGTGGTAAAAACAGCAAGGGAAAAACAAACCTCAAAAGACTAATCCAAAATACAAAAGAACAAAACCAGAGAACCTCTGGAAAATCCAACAAGAGAAAAATATATGTTCACAACAAGGCTTGGGCTGGGGCTGGGTGCTAACATACAAACACTGAGCAAGGAACTGAGGAACACACAGGGATTAAATACTAACAAGGGAACGACATACAGGTGCAAACAATAATTAGAGCAAGGGAAAAACAAAAGGTACAAAAAAGGTGCAATGGGGACATCTAGTGACAAAAAAAACAGAACAGTCCTGGCCAAAACCTGACACTTATTGTGGGAAGCTTGTGGAAGGCTACCTGAAACGTTTGACCCAGGTTAAACAATTTAAAGGCAATGCTACCTAGTACTAGTTTACTATGTAAACTTCTGACCCCCTGGGAATGTGATGAAAGAAATAAAATCTGAAATAAATCATTCTCTCTACTATTATTCTGACATTTCACATTCTTAAAATGAAGTGGTGATCCTAACTGACCTAAGACAGGGAATTTTTACTAGGATTAAATGTCAAGAATTGTGAAAAACTGAGTTTAAATGTATTTGGCTAAGGTGTATGTAAACTTCCGACTTCAACTGTATGTATGTGTGTGTATATATATACAGTGCCTTAGGAAAGTATTCAGACTCCTTTACTTTTTTCACATTTTGTTACATTATAGCCTTATAAATAAAATCCTCAGCAATCTACACACAAAACCCCATAATGGCAAAAGCGAAAACAGCTTTTTAGAAATACCTTATTTACGTAAGTATTAAGACCCTTTGCTCTGAGATTCAATATTAAGCTCAGGTGCATCCTGTTTCCATTGATCATCCTTGAGATGTTTCTACAACTTTATTGGAGTCCACCTGTGGTAAATTCAATTGATTGGACAGGATTTGGAAAGGCACACACCTGTCTATATAAGATCCCACAGTTGACAGTGCACGTCAGAGCAAAAACCAAGACATGAGGTCGAAGGAATTGTCCGTAGAGCTCCAAGACAGGATTGTGTCGAGGTACAGATCTGAGGAAGGGTACCAAAAAATGTCAAAAGGCACCTAAAGATTCTCAGACCATGAGAAACAAGATTCTCTGGACTGATGAAACCAAGATTGAACTCTTTGGCCTCAATGCCATGCGACACGTCTGGAGGAAACCGAGCACCATCTCTATGGTGAAGCATGGTGGTGGCAGCATCATGATGTGGGGATGTTTTTCAGAGTCAGGATCGACGCAAAGCTGAACGGAGCAAAGTACAGAGAGATTCTTGATGAAAATCTGCTACAGAGCGCTCAGGACCTCAGACTGGGGTGAAGGTTCACCTTCCATCAGGACAACGACCCAAAGCACACAGCCAAGACAACGCAGGAGCGGCTTCGGGACAAGTCTCTGAATGTTCTTGTGTGGCCCAGCCAGAGCCCGGACTTGAACCCAATCAAACATCTCTGGAGAGACCAGAAAATAGCTGTGCAGCAACGCTCCCATTCCAACCTGACAGAACTTGAGAGGATCTGCAGAAGAATGGGAGAAACTCCCCAAATACAAGTGTGCCAAGCTTGTAGTGTCATACCCAAGAAGAATTGAGTCTGTAATCACTGCCAAAGGCGCTTCAACAAAGTACTGAGTAAAGGGTCTGAATACTTAGGTAAATGTCATATTTATTTATTTTTATTTTTTATAAATTGGCAAACATAAAAAAATAAAAATTGCTTCGTCATTATGGGATATTGTGTGTAGATTGATGAAGGGGAGAAAACTATTGAATACATTTTAGAATAAGGCTGTAACATAACAAAATGTGGAAAAAGTCAAGGGGTCTGAATACTTTCCCGAAGGCACTGTGTGTGTGTGTGTGTGTGTGTGTGTGTGTGTGTGTGTGTGTGTGTGTGTGTGTGTGTGTGTGTGTGTGTGTGTGTGTGTGTGTGTGTGTGTGTGTGTGTGTGTATATATATATATATATATATACAGTACCAGTCAAAAGTTTGGGCACACCTACTCATTGAAGGGTTTTTCTTTATTTCTACATTGTAGAATAATAGTACAGACATCAAACCTATGAAATAACACGTGGAATCATGTAGTAACCAAAAAAGTGTAAAACTAATTAAAATAGATTTTAGATTCATCAAAGTAGCCACCCTTTGCCTTGATGACAGCTTTGCACACTCATGGCATTATCTCAACCAGCTTCACCTGGAATGCTTTTCCAACAGTCTTGAAGGAGTTCCCACATATGCTGAGCACTTGTTGACTGTTCTTCCTTCACTCTGCGGTCCAACTCATCCCAAACCATCTCAATTGGGTTGAGGTCGGGTGATTGTGGAGGCCAGGTCATCTGATGCAGCACTCCATCACTCTCCTTCTTGGTCAAATATCCCTGACACAGCCTGGAGGTGTGTTGGGTCATTGTCCTGTTGAAAAACAAATGATTGTCCCACTAAGCGCAAACCAGATGGGATGGCGTATCGCTGCAGAATGCTGTGGTAGCCATGCTGGTTAAGTGTGCCTTGAATTTCTTAATAAATCACTGATAGTGTCACGAGCAAAGCACCCCCACACCATCACACCACCTCCTCCATGCTTCACGTTGGGAACCACACATGCAGATATCATCTGTTCACCTACTCTGCGTCTCACAAAGACATGGCGGTTGGAGCCAAAAATCTAAACTTTGAACTCATCAGACCAAAGGACAGATTTCCACCGGTCTAATGTCTCTTCTTATTATTGGTGTCCTTTAGTAGTGGTTTCTTTGCAGCAATTCGACCATGAAGGCCGCATTCACGCAGTCTCCTCTGAACAGTTGATGTTGAGATGTGTCTGAACTCTGTGAAGCATTTATTTGGGTTGCAATTTCTGAGGCTGGTAACTCTAATGAACTTATCCTCTGCAGCTGAGGTAACTCTTTTCTGTGGCGGTCCTCATGAGAGCCAGTTTCATCATAGCACTTGATGGTTTTTGAGATTGCAAAAATTGGCTGACCTTCATGTCTTAAAGTAATGATGTGCTGTTGTTTCTCTTTGCTTATTTTAGCTGTTCTTGCCATAATATGGACATGGTCATTTACCAAATAGGGCTAACTTCTGTACACCACCCCTACCTTGTCACAACACAACTGAATAGCTCAAACGCATTAAGCAGGAAAGAAAATCCACAAATTGACTTAACAAAATACATCTGTTAATTGAAATGCATTCCAGGTGACTACCTCATGAAGCTGGTTGAGAGAATGCCAAGAGTGTGCAAAGCTGTCATCAAGGCAAAGGGTGGCTACTTTGAAGAATCTCAAATTTAAAATATATTTTGATTTGTTTAACACTTTTTGGGTTACTACATGATTCCATATGTGTTATTTCATAGTTGTGATGTCTTCACTATTATTCTACAATGTAGATGTAGGTGTGTCCAAACTTTTGACTGGTACTGTGTATTTATACGAGGAACATTAGCTGGTGGGAGAAATGCAATAAAGGGTAATCCTCGGTTCTCGCCAGGCCCAATGTTTATGTTCACAATGTGCTTGTATTGTGTCAGAATGCCCAATGTTAGAAAGAATCCAATCAAATTCATGAATCAAGATTTCCAATCAGTCTAATTTGCATAAACATTGTGATTGAATGACAGCTGTGAGGGTTATCAAATCAGGATCAAATCCTCTGATCTCCTCGAGCTCATTAACGATAGAATGTTCATATTTGAAGATTGACGAAAGGTACGTCTCTTTGGCAATGACAAGGAGTGGCAAAGAGTGTAATGTCAGCTACAGAGACTGGTACCCAGGCTACCTTAGATGACAATCAGAAAAGGCTTTAGCTATGTCTCTGTGGGGTTCAGTTAGTTTGAATTCTCCACTCAGCCAGCCAGCCAGTCAGTCAGCCAGCCAGTCAGCCGGCCAGTCAGTCAGCCAGCCAGTCAGCCTGCCAGTCAGTCAGCCAGCCAGTCAGTCAGCCAGCCAGTCAGTCGGTCAGTCAGTCAGTCAGACGGTCGGTCGGTCAGTCAGCCTGTCAGTTAGTTAACCAGCCAGCCAGCCAGTCACTCAGTCAGTCAGTCAGACAGCAAGTCAGCCGGCCAGTCAGTCAGTCAGTCAGTCGGTCAGTCAGTTAGTCAACCAGCCAGCCAGCCACTCAGTCAACCAATCAGTCTGCCTGTCAGTTAGGGTGCATCTGGGTTATTAAGAGCCTTGTGTGTCTGGTCAGCTAAAAACAGCCAGAGGGCTGAGGATCAGAAAACCCCTTTGTCTGATCCTCTGATTCACTATGGGGATTCTAAAGCAGGATCAACCTCTATGCCGGTGTCAGGGCTCTAAGGCTGAGGTATTCTGGACTATTAGATATTTGTCTTTCTGAGTGGTTACACTGTCTGTAGGTGAAAGGTGTGTCAACACGGTTTAGTCATATTGACTCCTGGTCCGACTCAAACCGCTCACACAGGTCATAGGAACTAAAGTGTGTGTCAGGTTTGTCAGCGGGATCTGTAGAAGTTGCCCTTAGGCACAGCAGGTCTAGGATTAACTTTCCCACCCCAAATCATAACCTTTAACCATTAGTGTGGAAAAGGACAAGCTGGTCTTAGATCAGTGTCTCTAGGGACTAGTGGTGCGTGGGTCAGCTGTTTGTTCACCCGCACCTGCTAATAACCCAACTGCCGACTATGTTATCAAGTGAATATCTGAGGTCCACAGCCAATCCTAACCCACTAATATAGAAAATGCGCTGCAGGCTACAATCAGAGATGGCAGAACTATTTTTTGGCAGGGGGTGCAGGATTTTCTTTTGCTTGCTTAAGATGTTTCTGTTTATAATTTCAGACATTTTGGTAGGCTATGTGTTAGTCAACATGTCTATAATTAGATACATGTAGCTTCTCTTCTGTCATTATTTGTTTCCCTAGAGGTGTAAATAAACCCCTCGCTCACCAGAATGATGTCATAAATCAATAGAATGCATGCTTCAATCTAGCTGACATCATAAAGTTCTCTCCGTCATCTCTGCTTCTTTCTCGGCGCAAAGACGTTTAGGGACCGGGGAGAAAATACAATAACCCCACCCCAAAAAACGGGAATGATTTTCTGTGCACAATTTCCAAATGACATTTGTTTGACCGGTTGTATGGAAATAGTAAGATGGGAAAACGACCCAACATGTTTCTGATAAGATTTCAGTTGGGCTTGGATGCATATTTTATGTGATTGAAATACTATTAGCTTTTATGATGCTGATAAAGATAGCACCTCTAAAGACAATATATAACTGTGCATTAGCATTCTCTCAAGATGCTGAATTAAATAAATAATATTTCTCCACCTGTTCCCGAGAAAAAATGTAGCCTACATTTGGTGCATCATTTTACTGCAAGAAATGCTTCATTCTGCAGGAGTTATTATTAAGGCTATGTGAGAGGTTATGGACCTACAGTCAGTTTCCAGATTTCAGTTTCCATGTAACCCATCTAAACAGTAGGCTACAGTTCCCTTGAGGTGCCATAAGCCTATTTAAAGTCCCTCTCTTGTTACTGTCGAATTTGTAGCACCTCATAATCATCACACAAAACATAGCCGACACTGCTATCATCCTCTGTTACCATTTCACCAAATATTTCCAAAACATTACTTTTCTGGCCCTCCCTTCTCTTTATTTTCAACCCTCCATTTCACAGCTTTCCTTTTATTGAATTACACTCCCGACATTGTGCCTCCGTGGATTGACATGAACGTTTTCTGCCCGTTTCCAAAAGCATTTGGCGTGTAGGCAGGCTATTTGGCGAGCGTACAGTTAGGCCCTAAAGTTTAGGCTTATGCATTAATGTAAATATGTAAATATAATATAATATGTAAATATAAAGTGCACAATAATGGATTCATGGATTTTCTTAGCTTCATCCACACAATATTGAATTACCCTAAACGCGCACGGACTGCGGCTATAACCACGGGGACGGCGGGTGATGAGTCAACCCGAGCGTCAATACTAGAGACAACTTAACCGACCTAACTACTGTGTGCTGTCTGAAAGGTTTTTGGTGTCTCACGTCCACACGAGGGTGCTATTACTCCATGACATTTCAGTTTGTGATGGGAGCGTGCATAACTACTCAGGCAGTCTAACCAATGGGGTCTGAGGCTGGGTGTCTGTAAAGCACTTTATGACAACTGCTGTTGTAAAAATGGCTTAATAGAAAATAAAAACATTTGATTGGCTGAATTTGATTGCAACAGTTTCTGTACTAGCTAGGCCTACATCCTTGTCTGACCAAACAAAAGTTGCTCAGAAAACTTTTGTTGACCTGTAATATCAAACGAAACGGTGTAACCAGGGGAAACACTAAATAGATGATAGTTTATCAGATGAAAACAGAGTCTTGAGGCCTGCATAAAAAAAAAACACTTCCTGCTGTTGCATGAGGCCTGCATACAAAAGCAACACCCCCAGTGATCAATTCAATAACAAGATGCGCCCTCCCGCCATAAAATACTGTCACACGCAATCACATTAACATCAGAACACACACAGTACACACACACATGCTCACACCCACACACACATACACGCATGCTCACACACAAGCACACCTGACTTCCATCAGGTCATTGGGCTTGTAGCTGGGGTTGCAGGAAGAACCAGACTTTCTGGACAAAGTGGTCGATGCTGGGCTCTCTTCTGGAGCCTCTGACGTAGACCATCCACTTATGGGTGGACTGGACATTCTCCTCCCGGTTATCAGGGGGGACATACCTGTGAGATATAAGGGAATGGTTCCTATTTGCATAACACTAAATAGCAGCAATAGCAACTAAGGCTGAATTATTTGATACTGGGAGAGAGGAGAGAGAGGAGAAATGTTTGTTATCCTCTGAATGGCAGATGGAGGGAGCTGCCTCGCAGGGGGAGAAATATGGAGCTGCCTCGCAGGGGGAGAAATATGGAGCTGCCTCGCAGGGGGAGAAATATGGAGCTGGCTCGCAGGGGGAGAGTTAGGGAGCTGGCTCGCAGGGGGGAGATAGAAAGACTCTCTCTCATTAATGGGATCCCAGAGAAACAGGGCACTTAAACCGTTCATCTCTCTCTCCTCCAGCGAAACAGGGCACTTAAACCTTTCATCTCTCTCTCCTCCAGCGAAACAGGGCACTTAAACCTTTCATCTCTCTCTCCTCCAGCGAAACAGGGCACTTAAACCTTTCATCTCTCTCTCCTCCAGAGAAACAGGGCACTTAAACCTTTCATCTCTCTCTCCTCCAGAGAAACAGGGCACTTAAACCTTTCATCTCTCTCTCCTCCAGCGAAACAGGGCACTTAAACCTTTCAACACTTAAAAAAAAAGAGCAAACCAATTCCAAATATTTTTCATAGGCCATGGTAGTACATGATAAAGCTTTTTTAGACAGGGAGTCTAGTTACTTTGTGAAGTCAGTTGACAGAAGTAGTAACTACTGTTTTATGTCACTGTTATGACACCTTATGACAGAGGTCATAGCCTTGTTGTTGTGTTGTGGTATAGTGTCTCCCTGTAACCCCTAAACAGGCTTGAGATCCAGGGGGAAAACATGTCAGTGATCAGGACACAGAGGCTCTTAATGTGCTGTATCAAGATTGGGCTTGCATAACATGCACCCAGTGACCCAACTGCTCACTGTAACGTGAGGGAACAAAAACAAGGTGTGCTGACTAAACGCTTACAGTACTGAGAAACTCAACTGGATACCAAAGGCTTGCAACACACTTCTGTTGTTCATATCTCCCTGTGTCTGTCACAAAGGACTAGATACATTGTGAAAGGGTTAAGAAAGTTCACTGTGCCACAGAAAAATGATGGGAACCACTAGCTTTGTTTCCATCAACTTGTCCAGTGATTTATTTAGTCGACATTTAGAAAGTTTGCATAGAAAACTGATGCGATTGTCTGCTAGGGTGAGTTTCCAAAAATAGAATGCAATAATTGACTTGGCATATTCGAATAATTCTCATGTGCTAAACGTATCGCCACAGTCCGTGCCATGGTAAAACTTGCAAGCAGTAGGCATTTATAATTAAATGTGGAGTGGAGCTTATAGTTGCGTGATTAGCCTACATCACGTGCCCTGCATACCTTCAAAAGTATTTGCCAATCATCATTTATTAGAAAAACACAGTTTCCACCATCATTTGTCGCAATAAAGAAAGTTTGACAAAAGAAAAATCCACCGTTGTCGAACAGATAAAAATGTGGTGATCTTTAGAAAATGTCTTCTATATGTGCCTTTTCCAATATACACGTCTCAACAACAAAAAATTGGTGACATTGCGCTTGTCGAATAAACCTGGGTCAATGGAAACATGCTTATTGTCTTGAAAAGCTCTCAGACGCTACTGAGTAAAACACTGGAAAACTCATTGATAATATAAGCTTTTTGACTTGTGTGCGTCACAATAGTCCACAGTGCCTCCCTCTCCTTGTCTCCTTCACTGACCTGAAAAGACAGGAGAGGTGGAGGCAATTTGCTCTCATCTGGCCCAGTCTTTCAGATCAGTACGGATGAAGGAAAGAAGACGAGGAGAGAAAGCCACATCTGCCTATTGAGATGTGGCCCTTAACTCCTCACTCCACTCACCTTCCTTGTGTTCCGGCCCGGCCTGCTCTCCGGCCGGCCCCCATCCTCCCTCCAGGCCCCCTGTCCGGCCCCTCGCCCTGCTGGGACAGGATCACCGAGGGCCCCAGGTAGTGGGCGTCCGAGCCCTGGTCGAGGGGGGACGAGGAGCGGGAGGGAAACTCCAGGAAATGCTTGATGGCCGGGTGGTTCAGCACCGCCGGGTCACTCTTGGAGGCATGCTGGGAAACGTAGGAAAGGAGAGGGGATGTTCCACCTTGATATCCTTTCCTTCAGACAAAGAAAGATACAGCTATAATAGATACAGCTATAATAGATACAGCTATAATAGATACAGCTATAATAGATACAGCTATAATAGATACAGCTATAATAGGCAGCTGAGCGAATAGGGAAGAAAGGGAAGTTGTAGAATACATGGTGTGAATTGGTTACAGATGAACTTTGACATTAAAACAGACATGAACGGAGACACTAAAGCTTTCTCCTGCAGTATAAGCATGTAATTAATTACAAACAATGAAAGGCAATAAACATGTAATGAAAACAGGCTGCTACTATGCATTGGAGGTGTTAGTACTTTTGTCCACTTGTAGTTCTGTTAAGGCTCACCTACGGGGGATATGATACTCATTCTGTAGCTGAGGTCAACAGTAACCTGTCCAATCACTTCCATCTCATGTTCTTTGTTCTTCATCTCCAAAGAGAACTGATCTTTGATGACGGCCTCAATCTTCTACACTGTAGCTTCCCTCACTGGCAAGTCTCAAAAAAGTATGAGAAAAGACAGAAGGAGGTACGGTAGGTCACATCTTAGCATCACCATAGAGATTCTGTGTTCATACAGTCCAGACAAAAACAGGAAGGCTGCAATAGTACAAGAGCATGTGTTTATCAAAGATTATCTACAATGTGGTCTGAAATTATTGACACCATTAATTCATAAATATGAGCAATAATAAACTTTATAAAATAAATCATTATATTACTGAGCTATATTGTATGCTCAAAAAAAATAGGGAAATTATATTATTTTATACTAATACAACTGCTCAGAGAAAGAGATATTGTTTAACAAGTAATAATAAAGAAATTAAATAAAGGTAAATGTCAAAATTATTGACACCCCTAAAGATTCCTATAAAAGTAGTCAAAAGTTTAGTATTTGGTCCCACATTCTTAACACGCAATGACAACACCAGGCTTGTGACTCTACAAACTTGTTGGATGCATTTGTTGTTATTATATTGGTTGTGTCACTTTTGCTATAAATAATAATAGAATATGTGTCTAAACACTTCTACATTAATGTGGATGCTACATTGATTATGGATAATCCTGAATGAATCCTGAATAATGATGAGTGAGAAAGTTACAGAGGGTCAAAGATCATACCCCCAAGACATGCTAACCTCCCCTGTTATTAGTAATGGTGAGAGGTTAGCATGTGTTGGGGGTACTCATCATTATTCAAGATTCATTCAGGATTATCCATAATCAATGTAGCATCCACATTAATGTAGAAGTGTTTAGAAACATACTATATTCTTATTTATAGTAAAAGTGACTCCAAAATGACACAATACATTATTTACCATTCATTTCCATTGGGCACAAAACAAGAATATCAGTTTTTGAATTATTTATTTTATACAGACATTACTGCTCATCTTTATCAATAATTTCAGACGTCACTGTAGATAGTGCTTGGTCTCAATCCTCTGGTTCTAGTCTTACCATTTTGTTTCACTACTGTGTCGCTTGTTCTCCTGAACCAGTGAGATGTCCTCATAATCTGGGTCCTTCTCGTCAATCTCCCTCTTGATGCCTGACATGTCTTGTCTTGTAGATGGAGACAACAGAAAAGTGTCAGTTGAAACTCTCGTTGATTAATCTGTGCAATTTGGAAACCATGTTTCGGCTGCTTGCTCTAAGAATACGAATGTAGATACACTACATGGACAAAAGTATGTGGACACATGCTCGTCGAACATCTCATTCCAAAATCATGGGTGTTACTATGGAGTTGGTCCCCCCCTTTGCTGCTTTAACAGCCTCCACTCTTCTGGGAAGACTTTCCACTAGATGTTGGAACACTGCTGCTGGGGACTTGCTTCCATTCAGCCACAAAAGCATTAGTGAGGTCGGACATTGATGTTGGGCAATTAGGCCTGGCTCGCAGTTGCCGTTCTAATTCATCTCAAAGGTGTTCGATGGAGTTGAGGTCAGGGCTCTGTGCAGGCCAGTCAAGTTCTTCCGATCTTGACAAACCATTTCTGTATGGACCTCGCTTTGTGCACGGGGGCATTGTAATGCTGAAACAGGAAAGGGCCTTCCCAAACTGTTGCCACAAAGTTGGAAGCACAGAATCGCCTAGAATGTCATTGCATGCTGTAGCGTTAAGATTTTCCTTCACTGGAACTAAGGGGCCTAGCCCGAACCAGGAAAAACAGTCCCAGACCATTATTCCTCTTCCACCAAACTTTACAGTTGGCACTATGCATTTGGGCAGGTAGCGTTCTCCTGGCATCCGCCAAACCCAGATTCGTCCGTCGGACTGCCAGATGGTGAGCGTGATTCATCACTCCAGAGAATGCATTTCCACTTCTCCAGAGTACAATTGCGGCAAGCTTTACACCATTCCAGCCGAAGCTTGGCATTGCGCCTGGTGATCTAAGGCTTGTGTGCAGCTCATTTTTTTTTTTTTTAACTCAGTAGTGAGTTCTGCAACCGACAGACAATTTTTACACGCTACGCGCTTCAGCTTGTGAGGCCTTCTGTGAGCTTGTGAGGCCTTCTGTGAGCTTGTGAGGCCTTCTGTGAGCTTGTGAGGCCTTCCACTTCATGGCTGAACCGTGGTTACTGCTAGATGTTTCCACTTTACAACAACACTTACAGTTGACCGGGGCAGCTCTAGCAGGGCAGAAATTTGACGAACTGACTTGTTGGAAATGTGGCATTCTATGACAGTCACTGAGCTCTTCAGTGAGGCCATTCTACTGCCAATGTTTGTCTGGGGAGACTGCATGGCTGTGTGGTCGATTTTATACACTTGTCAGCAATGAGTGTGGCTGAAATAGCCAAATCCACTAATTTGAAGGGGTGTCCACATACTTTTAGTGTATATATATTTGCATTTGCCCCTTTGTTTTTACACTGCTGCTACTCGTCGTTTATTATCTATACATAGTCACTTTACCCCTACCTACATGTACAAATTACCTCGACTAACCTGTACCCCTGCACATTGACTCGGTACCAGTACCCCCTGTATATAGCCTCATTATTGTTATTTTATTGTGTTATTTTTTTTTTTTTTTGTCATACCTTAGTCAAAGTAAAGATACCTTAATAGAAAATGACTCAAGTAAAAGTGAAAGTCACCCAGTAAAATACTACTTGAGTAAAAGTCTAAAAGTATTTGGTTTTAAATATACTTAAGTATCAAAAGTAGATGGAATTGCTAAAATATACTTAAGTGTCAAAAGTAAAAGTATAAATCATTTCAAATTCCTTATATTAAGCAAACCAGACGGCATAATTAAAAATATATATTTAATTACGGATAGCCAGTAGCACACTCCAACACTCAGACATAATTTACAAATGAAACGTGTGTTTAGTGAGTCTGCCAGATCAGAGGCAGTATGGATGACCAGGCATGTTCTCTTGATAAATGGGTGGATTGGAACATGCTAAGCGTTCTAAATGTAACGAGTACTTTTGGGTGTCAGGGAAAATGTATGGAGTAAAAAGTACCTTATTTTATTTAGGAATGTCGTGAAATAAAAGTTGTCAAAAATATAAATTGTAAAGATACTCCCAAAAACGACTTAAATCGTATTTTAAAGTATGTTCTACTTAAGTACTTTACACCACTGCACTGGGTATTTGTGCAATTTATAAACAATGTCACTGCACTAGCTAGTGTAGCATGTTACCTGGCAAACATAAGCTGCCAAATAGGAATGTGCTAAATAGAAACATTTTCTATTTCCAACAACAAATCCCACAAAACATGGCATTCATTTGAATGGCTAGATTTAGAGTGGCTAGCTAGCTACATTGACTAATTTAGCATTTAGCTAGTTGGCTATCTAGCCATCTAACTGGAGCTCTTTTCATTTAGCATAGCTAGGTGGTAAATGCTAGTTACTTGGCTAGTTAGCGTAAAATGGAGCTGCAAGTCGGATTCACTCTCCTACTCGACACCGATGTATAGTTAGGCCTTTGAATTACACTATTAGCAAGCAGCTAGCTAGCTACCAGAATCACAACATAGCTAACTAGCTACCAGAATAACGACATAGCTAGCTACCAGAATAATAACATAGCTAGCTACCAGAATAACAACATAGCTAGCTAGCTACCCCGTGTTCGATAATTAACCCTACCTCACGCTCGTGCAGGAGAAAGTTGCTAGCTAGCTGAACGTGTGAAGTGATTGTGTTTGCAAGCAAGCATTTAGCCTGCTTATGTAGCTTAATAATACATTTTCTGCGAGGTGCATTGAATGGACGTTTCTATATCAAGGTGAGTTTTCATTGAAAGCTAACTGGGATAGCTAACGTTTTAGTGTGTATGTAGCTAGAATCTCGAACTAGCTAGCCACTTGGTAAACGCCTACACAGATGGGCCTTGCAATTCCTGCGACGAACCAGATGAGGGCGCTATAAAAACGGAATCTTAATTCAAATTGCACAGAATTAGGGTTGAAAAATTCCTGGAACTTTCAATAAATTCCGTTTTTCCAGAAATCCTGGTTGGAGGTTCCGGATTTCCAATTTATTCCCCCTTGATACCAGGAACCCTCCAACCGAGGGAATTTATTGAACGTTCCTCGAATTCTGCAACACTACACAGGGGTAGGCTGTCATTGTAAATAGGAATGTGTTCTTAACTCTCTTTCCCAGTTAAATAAAATTACAATTAAAAAATAAAAATACAGTAACCTGCCCAACACTGTATCTCAGTATCAGTATAATCATCTTAACTTCATGCTGAAGAAATGGGTCAATAATTATTAACCTCATGGATGTCAAATGTAGCTGATGTCATAACAAAGTTTAAAAAACACATCACACTTAATCAATTCTGTTATTGAAACATCTTTACTCACCGTTGGCCCTTTGCTTTCTGTCAAATTGTCAGTGTCAGAGTTACACACTTCAAATAGTTTGTGAACCACTATACAGTAGTCAAGGTGTTCTAATTCAAAGAACATACATAGCCTGCTTTATTTATCAGTTTATCAAATAGTGGCTTGTGCCACATTTGTTTGTCACAGTAACCATAACAATATTTGAATGTCCTGAAATGACATGATGTACGCCAGAGAGAGTATACATGTATAGATAAGGAAGTCTGGTTCATGACAGTGTGTGTGGTTGAGATGAGATGTGAGAAGAATCGCAAGCTGGTGCCAAATATCTTCTTTCTATACTGGATTTATTGGATCACACAGTCATTCATTTGAAAGAAAGCATTGCTGATTTGAAATTGAACCTGATTAACCTCTGAGCCACTGTTTCATTCTCCGCTATTAAATCCACGTGGGTTTGTTGCCATACAACCAGAGGAGAATGTCTGAGGTTTTCATGTAACCACTTTGTATTAGAATAACATTCAAGGTATGTGAAGTAGGAGCAACGGTGGTATGCCAACCTTTAATAATAACCAAATGGCATTTTGTCAAACAGATAACATTCAGTCCTGCCACTACCTCTTAACTAATATGATATCGTTACAGTTAGTTGAAGATTGTATACACAGAGTATGAAAGGTCTATGTTTATGTTTATGGTACGGCAACTGCTCCGCATCCGACCACAAGGCGCTATAGAGGGTAGTGCGTACGGGCCCAGTACATCACTAGGGCCAAACTCCCTGCCATCCAGGACCTCTAGTCACTTTTTTCCTAGTTATATGTACATACAGTTGAAGTCGGAAGTTTACATACATCTTAGCGTAATACATTTAAACTCAGTTTTTCCCAATTCCTGACATTTAATCCTAGTAATAATTCCCTGTCTTAGGTCAGTTAGGATCACCACTTTATTTTAAGAATGTGAAATGTCAGAATAATAGTAGAGAGAATGATTTATTTCAGCTTTTATTTCTTTCATCACATTCCCAGTGGGTCAGAAGTTTACATACACTCAATTAGTATTTGGTAGCATTGCCTTAAAATTGTTTGACTTGGGTCAAACGTTTCTGGTAGCCTTCCACAAGCTTCCCACAATAAGTTGGGTGAATTTTGGCCCATTCCTCCTGACAGAGCTGGTGTAACTGAGTCAGGTTTGTAGGCCTCCTTGCTCGCACACGCTTTTTCAGTTCTGCCAACACATTTTCTATGGGATTGAGGTCAGGGCTTTGTGATGGCCACTCCAATACCTTGACTTTGGTGTCCTTAAGCCATTTTGCCATAACTTTGGAAGTATGCTTGGGGTCATTGTCCATTTGGAAGACCCATTTGCGATCAGAAGCTTCTAAAGCCATGACATAATTTTCTGGAATTTTCCAAGCTGTTTAAAGGCACAGTCAACTTAGTGTATGTAAACTTCGGACCCACTGGAATTGTGATACAGTGAATTATAAGTGAAATAATCTGTCTGTAAACAATTGTTGGAAAAATTACTTGTGTCATGCACAAAGTAGAATTCCAAACTGACTTGCCAAAACTATATTTTGTTAACAAGAAATTTGTGGAGTGGTTGAAAAACTAGTTTTAATGACTCCAACCTAAGTGTATGTAAACGTCTGACTTCAACTGTATCTACCTCAATGACCTTGTACATCGACTGGGTACTGTTACCCCGTGTATATAGTTGTGGTGTATTTATTATTTATTTATTAATAGTTTTTAAACTGTTCTATTATTTCTCTATTTTCTTTCTCTCTGCATTGTTGGGAAGAGCCTGTAAGAAAACATATAAACACCATAGGCACAGATCTAGAATCAGATTACCCCCATCCTGTCCTAGGGGTGTATTGCAGTGAGGGCTAGGGTGGATCAGAGCCAGATGGCTCTGGGGTGGATGGGACTCAAAACTGACCTTAGATCAGTGGCTAGGGACAACTTCATCCTATCCATGAATTCCATCATCACACTAGCATGGATGCCAGTCTGTTTCTGCTCTCTTGCCAACTCCTGATTGAATTGCCAAGCCAAACATTGTTTGACATGACAATCAGTGGAATGATAGCTAAACAGACCGGTACCCAGGCTATCGTCACACCACCTGTTGTAGCCAATCTCCAGTCTCTGCCAGCACAACAGATGGTTTCCCCTGGGTTTATCAACATATGCATTCACATGTGTAGCCTACACTCTTAGAAAAAACGGTGCTATCTAGAACCTAAAATGGTTATTTGGCTGTCCCCTTAAGATAACCCTTTGAAGAACCCTTTTTGGTAATAAGTAAAACACTTCTGGTTCCAGGTAGAACCCTTCTGGATTCCATTTAGAACCGTTTCCACAGATGGTTCTACATGGAAGCCAAAAGGGTTCTACCTTGAAACTAAAAAGGGTTCTACCTGGGACCAAAAAGGGTTCTCTTATGGGGACAGCCGGGGAACCCTTTTGGAGCCCTTTTTCTGAGAGTGTACAGCTCTACATGTGTAGCCTATGTGAAAATGTGTAGCCTATGTGAAAATGCCAAGAGCAAAGCAGATATCCATGAACAAAGCCTCAGTCTAAAGCCACAATAAAACACTTTTCCAAAGTAGTGGAATTATTCTCTGGAATCTTGAACGAGTCATCATTTGATTAAAGTGCGATAAGGCATTTCCATTTAACATCTCCCCAGGTAACATTCCTTTGACGATTGACAGGTAATTGACACCGACAATACTGTAATAGCCACCCTGTACCGTGTGTAATAGTAGTGTAATTTCTTTGGAATCTCCTCTCTGTTCCAGGCTATAGGTTTAGTGGCGGTGGTAGACAGGCAGACAGACACGTATCTTTACATTCTTCCAATCACTGTGATTATAAGACTAGTGTATGTCTTGTTTTATCTAACACAGTTGCACTATATCATAGTATTTCTGCCATTCATGTTTTTAAGCTATGGTATTTTACATATTGTATTGCAATATATCATAGAACTGTACACCAAGTTCATTATAAAGAATAACTTTATTGATGCTTCATTTACACAAGTGAGCAATTACAGTCTGATATTCTGTAGCTCAGACAGTCCAAGTTACTTTTCAGTGACAAACAGAAGAACAAAAGATACAAACATCACATCATACATACTTTAATCCAATATTGGCTTATTCCATTAAGGTATAAAGAACTGCATTCTCCAGATAGTACTACCCCCCCCCCCCCCCCCCCTTCTTGTACACAAGAACTTTAGGCTGCACTAGTTCATCAAATCCACAGTTGAAATCCAGGTTCCCATAGAAGCAGGTTCAAAACAACGTCACCTGAGGGATTTGATCTGAGCCAAAGGCCTAACGCTGCATTCACATCCATCAATCACTTCTCCCCTGTCCAGGCCTTGCCCACTGAGAGTCATCCAAAATCACTTCTCCCCTGTCCAGGCCTGGCCCACTGAGAGTCATCCAAAATCACTTCTCCCCTGTCCAGGCCTTGCCCACTGAGAGTCATCCAAAATCACTTCTCCCCTGTCCAGGCCTTGCCCACTGAGAGTCATCCAAAATAGAGTAGAGACCATTTGCATGGGACAGATTGTCATAAACAAGCATCACGCAATCACACACAATCCTAACCCTTATCCCAGCACTCACCGCAATAACAGCTATAGAAAGAGTACGAATATGATCAGAACAAAAGGATCATCTCAACAAGGCAGAAACATGAAAACCTCTACACTGCTAACAATGAAAAACATAAATCCTGGTGATACATAGACATGAGGACAATGTTGTTTTGTCCTGTTATGGTAAATACTCAATGAAGTCACAGACGCACTCACACACTCTCTCTCTCTCTCGCCTGCCAGCCTCCTCTGGTTGTGTGCCACTGAGTTAAAACCCTGAGCTAGGAATTCTGGGAGAGAATGAGGTTACACTTGAGGGGTTCTGAAGAATTCCAACATTCCTCTAATCCAATATTGCTTCCGGTGGTTTACCACTGTGAATTTCACACAAAAATCAAATCAGCCATCTACATGAATGTCTGGAATGTAGATTAAGCCAACAAGCATTTCATTTCACTTTGATTGTCAGATCCAGATATATCCTAATATTATTCTATTGCATCTTACATTTATTTTGTTTAAATTTATATAACATTTTATTTAGTCAAATCATAATTGAGTAACAAAACCGTCCCTTACCCATTACCCAATAACGGAGTGCACCCCCCCTTCTCTCTCCCTGTGTTGATCTTCATCTCACATATTATAGTTGTGCTCTTTGTGAGGAATCAGAGGAATAGCAGGCACAGACCAGTAGGAGTTGCTGACTGGCTCCATTCACTATACTCACATACGTCACATGAAAGCAAAGAACATTTACTGATACAGTAAACAAAGAAAATCTAAAATCATATTTACATTGTGATATTTTCATTTTCACTCTACATATAATAGTGAAAGTGCACAATTGGGGCTCTCGGATACAAAAAAAACACAATCAACAAAGACAGATACATTTAAATCAAAATGGAGTAAATAAAAAGGCTTAAAGTTACCCAATTCACAGCAATACATCTCTATTCTAATGACACCAAAAGTAAAAGGAGACTTTTACTGACCAGAATCAACACAAAGACATTTCTGCCGTCACACCTGCCAATCAATCATATCCTGTGTGAGGTAATACACTGGTGCCAGTGTATTACCTGAGCAGACGGCACACACCTGGAGGTCACCATGGTTACCCCGAGCTACACTGTGTACATGAGCTGTACATTACATGAGTATACAGGTGAGAGGTGACACCGTCTACGTATGGCACAGAGTTCTATAGAATTTGCAAACATGAAGCAAGGCCACTGGGTAAGCGGCACAATAGCAAACAGTCTATTATGACGTAACGCTGTTTACATACGGTAAAAGTCACATGATATACTGTACCAGTCATTCAGAACAGTCTTGATATACGAAGACATCTGAAGTGGACTAAATCAGCCACACACCCAACATCCAGATCAACTATCCAACACATGGAGCAACAAACACACAGGTAAAGCTACGCCAGTACAAATATCCAATGGTAAAAAAAAGACGAAATATAATTTAATAAATTCCAAAATAAAAAATAATGTCTGTGTGTGTGTTTAATTGTGTGTATATAGGTACACTACCGTTCAAATGTTTGGGGTCACTTAGGTCTTTGTTTTCCATGAAAACATACATGAAATGTGATATGGATTTTTCTTTGCAACTCTGCCTAGAAGGCCAGTATCCTGGAGTCGCCTCTTCACTGTTGACATTGAGACTGGTGTTTTGCGGGTACTATTTAATGAAGCTGCCAGTTGAGGACTTGTGAGGTGTCTGTTTCTCAAACTAGACACTCTAATATACTTGTCCTCTTGCTTAGTTGTGCACCGGGGCCTCCCACTCTATTCTGGTTAGAGACAGTTTGCGCTGTTCTGTAAAGGGAGTAGTATACCGTGTTGTACGAGATCTTCAGTTTCTAGGCAATTTCTCGCATGGAATAGCTTTCATTTCTCAGAACAAGAATAGACTGACGAGTTTCAGAAGAATGTTTCTGGCCATTTTGAGCCTGTAATCGAATCCACAAATGCTGATGCTACAGATACTCAACTAGTTTAAAGAAGGCCAGTTTTATTGCTTCTTTAATCAGAACGACTGTTTTCAGCTGTGCTAACATAATTGCAAAAGGGTTTTCAAATGATCAATTAGCATTTTAAAATTATAAACTTGGATTAGCTAACACAACGTGCCATTGGAATACAGGAATGATGGTTGCTGATAACGGACCTCTGTACGCCTATGTAGATATTCCATAAAAAATCTGCCGTTTCCTGCAACAAAAGTAATTTACAACATTAACAATGTCTACACTGTATTTCTGATCAATTTGATGTTATTTTAATGGACATTTCTAAGTGACCCCAAACTTTTAAACGGTAGTGTGTGTGTGTACCAAAGATTAAAGGGAGGGCGACCGGGAAAGATGATGAAAATCTAAGAGGTAGGATATGAGGAGAAAATAGATGATAAGGAAACAGGAAGTAAAGGGAAGCTCTGACAGGAAATTGAAATAGGAGAGAGTAGATTCAGAGTTCAGACCACAGCAGGAGGAGAGGAGAGAGGAGCAGAGACAACAGCAAAGGTTCTGGCTGCGTCCCAATGCTCTCATATGGCCTCCTTGCCTTGCCTCCTTTCAATCATGTAATTGACAATGGAAGTAAGACATTTCATACTATTTGGACATGGCCTCTGTTTTTCCAATCAGCTATTAAAATATATACAGTACCAGTCAAAAGTTTGGGCACACCTACTAATTTCAGGGTTTTTCTTAATTTTTTACTATTGTCTACAATGTAGAATAATAATGAAGACATCAAAACTATAAAATAACACATATGGAATCATGTAGTAACCAAAAAAGTGTTACACAAATCAAAATATATTTTTGGGGCCTTTTAGCAAATAGGGCTATCTTTTGTATACCACCCCTACCTTGTCACAACACAACTGATTGTCTCAAATGCATTAAGAAGGAAATCAATTCTGCAAATTAACACACCTGTTAATTGAAATGCATTCCAGGTGACTACTTCATGATGCTGGTTGAGAGAATGCCAAGAGTGTACAAAGCTGTCATCAAGGCAAATAGTGGCTACTTTGAAGAATCTAAAATATATTTTGATTTGTTGAACACTTTTTTTGGTTACTACATGATTCCATATGTGTTATTTCATTGTTTTGATGTCTTCACTATTATTCTACAATGTAGAAAATAGTAAAAATAAAGAAAAACCCTTGAATTAGCAGGTGTGTCCAAACTGTTGACTGGTACTGTATAATTATACCGAACAATCACTGCTTAACTGCATATCAAATTGAAGTCATGAAACTCAGTTCGAGCACATTTTTAACCTCTAGCTTCCATCCCTACCCTCTGGGCTTCCAGGTAAAAGGACTCCCATACATTCCATGATACATGTACTGTTATCAGTTTCCATGATACTATCAAGTGATTTTAAGGCCATTTTAAGACAGTTGGAATACAGCCAATGGAGTGATGAGTATAACCTTTTGCCTTTTAAAATCCTTCCTGTACCACCCCCTGGTCAATCAGAGCCAGGTTCCAATTAATTTCTCTCAAGTCTGAATCAGATCTTTGTTCTTGATTACTATCACTATTCCCTGTCAGCACATGACAACATACATCATCTCGAAAAGCAACACTTTGTTTACTTTCAAAGACCAGAATCTCTGGTTCTTAGGAAGAGCAGCTGAGGAGCTGCTACCGGCCCAGGAATGCCCACAGCCTACACACTGATGCTGACATACTGATGTGGCGTCTGGAGGCCTAACAGACGGTCTGTGATTTGGTTCTCCAGAAAACAACAACTGACAGAGATGGATCTGCAGTAGCATAACAGGAATTCCATGATACCAACCACAGAGAGAGTTGCTACATAAGACAATGAGTGAATAATTTAATCAGAAACTGGGGCTGTAGGTGGTCTGAATTTCTAAACAAGTTGCTTCTTGAGATGAATACAGAACGTGTGTGTGTGAGTGGGGTGATTATGCGTGCATGTCTGTTTGCAGCATTTTTAAAGAGAGTGTGTCTCAATACATCTTTTTTTCAGTGTGTCTGAAAGCGTGTTTATGTATAAGCCTGTGTGTTTGTGTGTGTGTGTGTGTGTGTGTGTGTGTGTGGGGTCAGGGTCGGTGGAGGAACTTCTCGTTGTAACGGTGGATGGTAACACAGCCATGGTAGGAGATGGGGCGAGGCATGGCGGCTACCCCGGTGATGATGCCTGTTGCCGGGTCGTAACACAGGATGGTGTCTGAGGCCTCGCCGTTCTCACCCCGCCCACCCAGGATGAAGATCTTCCCATTACACACAGACATGCCACAGCTCTCCTGGAGAGACAGAGAGAGAGACAAAGACAGAGAGAAAGAGAGAGAAAGACCAAGACCGAGAGAAAGAAAGAGAGAGAGAGACCAAGACAGAGAGAAAGAAAAAGAGAGAGACCGAGAGAGAGAGACCAAGACAGAGAGAAAGAGAGAGAGACCAAGACAGAGAGAAAGACAGAGAGAGAGAGAGAGAGAGAGAGAGAGAGAGAGAGAGAGAGAGAGAGATACATAGAGAGAAAGAGAGAGAGAAAGAGAGAGAGAGAGAAAGCGAGAGAGAGAGAGACCGAGAGAGAGAGACCAAGACAGAGAGAAAGACAGAGAGAGAGAGACAGAGACCAAGACAGAGAGAGAGACCAAGACAGAGAGAAAGACAGAGAGAGAGAGAGACAGAGACCAAGACAGAGAGAAAGAGAGAGACCGAGAGAGAGAGACCAATACAGAGAGAAAGAGAGAGAGAGACCAAGACAGAGAGAAAGAGAGAGAGAGCAAGACAGAGAGAAAGACAGAGAGAGAGAGAGAGAGACCAAGACAGAGAGAAAGAGAAAGCGAAAGAGAGAGAGAGAGAGAGAGAGAGAGAGAGAGAGAGAGAGAGAGAGAGAGAGAGAGAGAGAGAGAAAGAGGAAGAGAGAGAGAGAGAAAGAGAGAGAAAGAGAGAGAGAGAGAAAGAGGAAGAGAGAGAGGGTAAATGTTCCTCATCAATGTTCCCTCCTTTTTTGGGGGTGAAATCAAAAATCTCCAGTTATAATGTAATGTGAACACTGTATTTGTTTTCATAAACTATTGTTACCTCATAGCAGCTCTGAAGTTGAAATGAAAGTCTCCCAGTATCATAGCTGATGTCATCATTACCTGTTTGCTGAATGTGTGCACCACGTGCATCCAGTAGTCCTCTGCAGGGTCGTAGCAGAAAATGGACTTGGTGAGACCTCCTGTCACATAGATCAGGTTGTTCAGGGAGACCGCCGTGATGCAGCGCTTCGCGATGGGGATGCTTGCCCTTAGTACCCAGGTGTCTGCCTCTGGGTCATAGCACTGGACCTAGAGATATCACGTGGATTAATGATTGATTCATTATGTCAGGTTCAAAAACTGTGGTTTGAAAAGTATAGCTGTGCATGGATACATGGACTCAGAGCATAACACATGAAAACATTATGCAGTACAACAATTTATTTCCTACTTGGATCTTGGTAAAAAACTTAGAAACACTTGGAACATGCAGAAACGTTGGACAGACAGGTTGTACAAGCAAGAGGTATGGAATCGGACATGTCAACACACGTACATCTCAGTTTAATCATCAAATCAAGTTTATTTTATATAGCCCTTCGTACATCAGCTAATATCTCGAAGTGCTGTACAGACACCCAGCCTAAAACCCCAAACAGCAAGCAATGCAGGTGTAGAAGCACACCTTAATCAATAATAATATTTCAGTTGACCTATTTTCTAATCCTTTCAGTGGTGGAAAGTATTACAGCAAGATATGCAAAACACTATGAGAGCTCCCGGCCAAACCATCCCTCCCTCCCCTTCTTTCTCTTCCTGCCTGTTTTTCTCTCACTTTAACGGTCATAAACAGAGCAAGTGCTTAAAATACTTTTTACAGCTGGCCCATCTAGCGGAAATGGCTCAGTTCTGCCTGGCTCAGTTCTGCTAGAGCAAGATTCATGACAATAAATATCAACCTGCGATGCAAAGGGGCGGCTAGGACAAGAGACAAGTTAAACTATAGGAAAGGTGACCGTTTTCTAGGAAAGGAGACAAAGGGGATTAGATAAAGGTGACACATTTTCTAGGACAGGAGACAAATGAGACTATAGGAAAGGTGACACATTTCAAGGAAAAGAGACAAAGGGGACTAGGAAAGGAAATAGAACTTTTCAAATACTTTTAGAACAGAGCCCAAGTGTGATATCTGTACGGCCCGAGACAGAGACAGACACAGAGACAGACAGAGACAGACACAGAGACAGACACAGAGACAGACACAGAGACAGACACAGAGACAGACACAGAGACAGACACAGAGACAGACAGACACAGAGACAGACACAGAGACAGACAGACACAGAGACAGACAGACACAGAGACAGACACAGACACAGACACAGAGACAGAGCAATGCAGCCTTTGTCTGTGTTCATTTATCAGACATCACCACTGGTTCCAAGAGGAGAGAAAACCGACTGCCGCACTACATCCAGGAGATATCACTCTCCTGGACCCGTATTCATATCAGAGTAGGAGTGCTAATCTATGATCAGGTCCCCTGTCATTATAATCTAAAAGGCAAAACTGATCCTAGATCAGTACTCCTAGTCTAAGACACTTTGTAAAAAACACAACTTTTGTCATTTAGCAGACACTCTTATCCATTTCATACTTTTTTTCCCTTCTCCATACTGGTTCCCTGTGGGGACCGAACCAAGCTCCTTACTCCATCAACTGAGCCACACAGGACTATATCACTGAGGGACTGTACATCATTGATGCCATAGGGGTGCCCCTTAGATAGGGGGTATCAAAAGGGAGATAAAAACACCATCCTGTATGTCAGGAAGCCCTGTCTGTTCTGTGTACATTTGATATACATTAAAAGCTGTCTCCATAGGAGAACCCTTTCTGGTTCCATGTAGACCAAAGTGTTCAACCTGGAACCAAAAAGCTATAGGGAGGTGTTGTGATTTTATCTAGTCCTCTGTCCTCCAGCTATAGGGATTCGCTGTACAGTACTTGAACTGGAAAAACAGCCACCTTATTCAAACCAACCTTATTCAACCCATGTGTTATAATATCAGCCAAAGGGTTATTAGAGAACCATGTGTTATAATATCAGTCAGGAAGTTATTAGAGAACCATGTGTTGTAATATCAGTCAGGAAGGTATTAGAGAACCATGTGTTGTAATATCAGTCAGGAAGTTATTAGAGAACCATGTGTTATAATATCAGCCAAAGGGTTATTAGAGAACCATGTGTTATAATATCAGTCAGGAAGTTATTAGAGAACCATGTGTTGTAATATCAGTCAGGAAGTTATTAGAGAACCATGTGTTGTAATATCAGTCAGGAAGTTATTAGAGAACCATGTGTTGTAATATCAGTCAGGAAGGTATTAGAGAACCATGTGTTGTAATATCAGTCAGGAAGTTATTAGAGAACCATGTGTTATAATATCAGCCAAAGGGTTATTAGAGAACCATGTGTCAGTCAGGAATCAATCAGTCAGGAAGTTATTAGAGAACCATGTGTTGTAATATCAGTCAGGAAGTTAATAGAGAACCATGTGTTGTAATATCAGTCAGGAAGTTAATAGAGAACCATGTGTTGTAATATCAGTCAGAGGGTTATTAGAGAACCATGTGTTGTAATGTCAGTCAGGAAGTTATTAGAGAACCATGTGTTGTAATATCAGTCAGGAAGTTAATAGAGAACCATGTGTTGTAATATCAGTCAGGAAGTTAATAGAGAACCATGTGTTGTAATATCAGTCAGAGGGTTATTAGAGAACCATGTGTTGTAATATCAGTCAGGAAGTTATTAGAGAACCATGTGTTGTAATATCAGTCAGGAAGTTATTAGAGAACCATGTGTTGTAATATCAGTCAGGAAGTTATTAGAGAACCATGTGTTGTAATGTCAGTCAGGAAGTTATTAGAGAACCATGTGTTGTAATATCAGTCAGGAAGTTATTAGAGAACCATGTGTTGTAATATCAGTCAGGAAGTTATTAGAGAACCATGTGTTGTAATATCAGTCAGAGGGTTATTAGAGAACCATGTGTTGTAATATCAGTCAGAGGGTTATTAGAAAACCATGTGTTGTAATATCAGTCAGGAAGTTATTAGAGAACCATGTGTTGTAATATCAGTCAGGAAGTTATTAGAGAACCATGTGTTGTAATATCAGTCAGGAAGTTATTAGAGAACCATGTGTTGTAATATCAGTCAGGAAGTTATTAGAGAACCATGTGTTGTAATGTCAGTCAGAGGGTTATTAGAGAACCATGTGTTGTAATATCAGTCAGAGGGTTATTAGAAAACCATGTGTTGTAATATCAGGCAGGAAGTTATTAGAGAACCATGTGTTGTAATATCAGTCAGAGGGTTATTAGAAAACCATGTGTTGTAATATCAGTCAGGAAGTTATTAGAGAACCATGTGTTGTAATATCAGTCAGAGGGTTATTAGAGAACCATGTGTTGTAATATCAGTCAGGAAGTTATTAGAGAACCATGTGTTGTAATATCAGTCAGGAAGTTATTAGAGAACCATGTGTTGTAATGTCAGTCAGAGGGTTATTAGAGAACCATGTGTTGTAATATCAGTCAGAGGGTTATTAGAAAACCATGTGTTGTAATATCAGGCAGGAAGTTATTAGAGAACCATGTGTTGTAATATCAGTCAGGAAGTTATTAGAGAACCATGTGTTGTAATGTCAGTCAGGAAGTTATTAGAGAACCATGTGTTGTTATATCAGTCAGGAAGTTATTAGAGAACCATGTGTTGTAATGTCAGTCAGGAAGTTATTAGAGAACCATGTGTTGTAATGTCAGTCAGGAAGTTATTAGAGAACCATGTGTTGTAATATCAGTCAGGAAGTTATTAGAGAACCATGTGTTGTAATGTCAGTCAGGAAGTTATTAGAGAACCATGTGTTGTAATATCAGTCAGGAAGTTATTAGAGAACCATGTGTTGTAATATCAGTCAGGAAGTTATTAGAGAACCATGTGTTGTAATGTCAGTCAGGAAGTTATTAGAGAACCATGTGTTGTAATATCAGTCAGAGGGTTATTAGAGAACCATGTGTTGTAATATCAGTCAGGAAGTTATTCCAAAAATTGTTGGAAAAATTACTTGTGTCATGCACAAAGTAGATGTCCTAACCGACTTGCCAAAACTATAGTTTGTTAACAAGAAATTTGTGGAGTGGTTGAAAAACGAGTTTTAATGACTCCAACCTAAGTGTATGTAAACTTCCGACTTCAACTGTATATCAATGTGTATGGTTCTACCCACCTTGCCAGTTATCCATGTGTATGGTTCTACCCACCTTGCCAGTTATCCATGTGTATGGTTCTACCCACCTTGCCAGTTATCCATGTGTATGGTTCTACCCACCTTGTCAGTTATCCATGTGTATGGGTCTACCCACCTTGCCAGTTATCCATGTGTATGGTTCTACCCACCTTGACAGTTATCCATGTGTATGGTTCTACCCACCTTGACAGTTATCCATGTGTATGGTTCTACCCACCTTGACAGTTATCCATGTGTATGGTTCTACCCACCTTGACAGTTATCCATGTGTATGGTTCTACCCACCTTGACAGTTATCCATGTGTATGGTTCTACCCACCTTGACAGTTATCCATGTGTATGGGTCTACCCACCTTGACAGTTATCCATGTGTATGGTTCTACCCACCTTGACAGTTATCCATGTGTATGGGTCTACCCACCTTGCCAGTTATCCATGTGTATGGTTCTACCCACCTTGCCAGTTATCCATGTGTATGGTTCTACCCAACTTGCCAGTTATCCATGTGTATGGGTCTACCCAACTTGACAGTTATCCATGTGTATGGGTCTACCCACCTTGCCAGTTATCCATGTGTATGGTTCTACCCACCTTGCCAGTTATCCATGTGTATGGTTCTACCCACCTTGTCAGAGCAAGTGTTGTCGTCTGGCCCTCCGCCGATGACAAAGAGTTTCCCAGCACAGCTGGACACGGCCGGTGAACTGACTGCCTCCTTCATGGGAGCCACCTCTGTCCAGCGGTTAGAGAAGGAATCATAGCACTCCACACTGCTTAAACGACTCTGGCCATCATACCCTCCCACTGCATAGACCTGTACAGATATACAATCACAGTGGTAAGACAAGACAATACTGACTACCGTTTACATCACAGATGGGCAACTCAAGTCCTCAGGGGCCGGAACGGTGTCACTCTTTGTCCCCATTCCTAGCAAACACAGCTGATTAAACTAATTGCATTCTAAACTGAAGATTAGTTGATTATTGTATTGGAGTCAGTTGTGTTAGCTGGGGCTGGGACAAAAGTGTGACACCAATCAGGACCTGAGGACTGGAGTTGCCCATCCCTGATTTACATTGACTATAATGTACATACACCTGTATTAGGAACTCCCATGGCGAGGGTGTTCATCTGTGCACACACAATCCTGTTCAAATAGGCTTACTGTACTGACACATCCAACCCACAGTGACACTGTCTGTGGCATAGAGACAGGTTTGTTTACAGGAAGCCACCAGCCCATGTGTGTGTCAAATTATTATTAGTCAAACCTCTACCCATCTTTACAACCATTGAATCTATATGTTTTGACCATGACAGTTTACAATCTAAGGTAACGGCAAGTAATTTAGCCTCTTCAACTTGTTCAACAGTCACACCATTCATTACCAGATTCAGCTGAGGTCTAGAACTTAGGGAACTATGCTCTTAGTTTTAGAGATGTTCAGGACCAGGCTGCAACTCTTTGTTAAGGGTTTCAGTGACATCATTAGCTGTGGTTGCTGATGTTTAATGCCAGTGGCAGGTCATTGGTAAAAATAGAAAAGAGTAGAGGGCCTAGAGAGCTGCCCTGCGGTACACCACACTTTACATGTTTGACATTAGAGAAGCTTCCATTTAAGAAAACCCTTTGAGTTCTATTAGATAGATAGCTCTGAATCCACAATATGGCAGAGGTTGAAAAGCGATAACACATATGTTTTTTCAACAACAGATTATGGTCAATAATATCAAACGCTGCACTGAAATCTAACAGTACAACTCCCACAATCTTCTTATTATCATATTATATATTATATATTATATTTCTTTCAACCAATCATCAGTCATTTGTGTCAGTGCAGTACATGTTGAGTGCCCTTCTCTATAAGCATGCTGAAAGTCTGTTGTTAATTTGTTTGCAGAGAAATAGCATTGTATTTGGTCAAACACAATTTTTCCCAAAAGTTTACTAATAGCTGGCAGCATGCTTATAGACACTCTTGGATAGCGGAATTACTTTGGCTTCCCTCCAGGCTTGAGGACAAAGACTTCTCTCTCGGCTCAGATTAAAGATATGACAGATAGGAGTGGCTATAGAGTCAGCTACCATCCTCAATAGCTTTCTATCTAAGTTGTCAATGCCAGGAGGTTTGTCATTATTGATCGATAACAATACATTTTCCACCTCTCCCACACTAACTTACAAAATTCTAACTTCCAATGCTTTTCTTTCATTATTATTTTTTTTATGCATGAATACGATGACTCACTGTTCGTTGTTGGCATTTCCTGCCTACGTTTGGCCACTTTGCCAATTAAGTAATCATTAAAATAATTGGCAACATCAAATGGTTTTGTGATAAAGTGGTCCCGTGTGGCTCAGTTGGTAGAGCATGGCGCTTGCAACGCCAGGGTTGTGGGTTCATTCCCCACGGGGGGACCAGGATGAATATGTATGAACTTTCCAATTTGTAAGTCGCTCTGGATAAGAGTGTCTGCTAAATGACTTAAATGTAAATGTAATAACCCATCTGATTTGATGAAAGATGGAGTTGAATTTGTCTTTCTGCCCATCATTTCATTTAAAGTACTCCAAAGTTTTTTTCCACCGTTCTTTATAATATTGATCTTGGCTTCATAATACAGTTTCTTCTTCTTTTTGTTGTTTTTGGTGGCGCAGTGGTCTAGGGCACTGCATCGCAGCGCTAGCTGTGCCACCGGAGATTCTGGGTTCGCGCCCAGGCTCTGTCGCAGCCGGACGCGACCGGGAGGTCCGTGGGGCGATGCACAATTGGCCTAGCGTCGTGAGGGTTTGGCCGGTAGGGATATCCTTGTCCCATCGCGCACCAGCGACTCCTGTGGCAGGCCGGGTGCAGTGCACGCTAACCAAGGTCGCCAGGTGCACGGTGATTCCTCCGACACATTTGTGCGGCTGGCTTCCGGGTTGGATGCGCGCTGTGTTAAGAAGCAGTGCGGCTTGGTTGGGTTGTGTTTCGGAGGACGCATGGCTTTCGACCTTCGTCTCTCCCGAGCCCGTACGGGAGTTGTAGCGATGAGACAAGATAGTAATTACTAACAAGTTTAGTCACATCATTTCTCAATTTGCAGTAAGAGAGCCAATCAGATGTGCAGCCAGAGTTATTAGCCACTCTTTTTGCCCCATCTCTTTCAACCATACAGTTTTTCAATTCCTCATCAATCCATGGAGCCTTAACAGTTCTAACAGTCAGTTTCTTAACAGGTGCATGTTTATCAATTATTGGATGAAGCAATTTCATAAATTCATTAAGTGCAGTGTCTGGATGCTCCTCATTAATCACATCAGACCAACAAATACTTTTAACATCATCCACATAAGAGTCACAGCAAAATATTTTGTATGATCTCTTATACACTATTTTAGGCCCAGCTGTTGGGACTTTCACTTTCCTGGATATAGCCACTATATTGTGATCACTGCATCCAACGGATACAGCTTTAGAACAAAGTTCTACAGTATTCGTAAAAATGTGATCGATACATGTGGATGATCTTGTTCCTGTAGTGTTTGTAAACACCCTGGTAGGTTGATTAATAACCTGAACCAAATTACAGGCACCGGTGACAGTAAGCAGCTTCCTCTTGAACGGACAGCTTGATGAAAACCAGTCAATATTCAGGTCCCCAAGAAAGTAGATCTCTCTGTTTACATCACATACAATATCAAGCATTTCACACATTATATTTAGATACTGACTGTTTGCACTTGGTGGCCTATAGCAACACCCCTAAAGAAAAGGCTTTAGATGTGCCAAGTGAACCTGCAACCACAACACTTCAATAACACCTGACATAAGATATTCTCTAAGCATAACAGGGATATGGCTCTGAATATATACAGCAACACCTCCCCCATAAGCATTCCTGTCTCTTCTATAGATGTTATATCCTTGTATTGCTACTGATGTATCATCAATATTAATTATCTAAGTGAGTCTCAGAAATGGCTAATATATGAATGTTATCTAATGTTAGCAAGTTATTGATATCATGAACCTTATTTCTAAGGCTACATATAATAATATGGGCTATTTTCAGCCCTTTCCAGAGAGACATAATACTGAAGAGCAAACAAAGCAAGATATATATCTTTTTTACATTCAGCAGTCCATTAATTAATTGGTGTGTGAGTGTGTCTGTTGCGGGATTGAAGCTACGATCCCATAGGCTTGGCTCTCTCATCCCCTCCAGGCTTCTGGGAGGAAGGGTGGACAATGAGCCTATCATGGCGGATATAAGCAATGTCCCCACGGGCTCTGGCAACTTTCATGGCTGGGATCAGTTCTTTCCTCTTCTGGCGCACAGATTCAGGATAGTCCTCGTTAAGGAAGATATACGTTCCTCTCAAATTCTTGGCTCTTTCCAGAACAGCTACCTTGTCCTTGAACCTCAGGAACTTGACCACTATCGGCCTGGGCCTGTCACCTGGGCCGGTGGTGGGTTTTCCAGTCCTGTGGGTGTGCTCCACCTCAATCTTCCTTTGGCCCATCTTCAATTTCTCAGAGATCATTTCCCTCACTTTGTCTTCAGACTCCGTCCAGGTCTCATGTGGAGATTCTGCAATTCTGTTCACAACTATGTTTTTCTGCCTTGACTGTCCCTCGAGATAGTCGGATTTATCCTTCAATGTTTATCATGGATTCACACACAGAACTGATGTCCTCTCTCAATGACTTACAGATTGCTGACATCTTGCTGTTCTCAAGTTTCAACTCATCGAAACACTTGAAGCTATTTTGTTGTAACAACTGCTTGTAGAACTCTTTGTGTCCCGACAGGGCAGGTCACAGGAAAGATTGAAAGCAACAACAAACAGCAGGGATCTAGACAGCCACAAACCCGGGACAATCCGCGGGCCCAGCCACAATGGCTAACCGAGTCACGGGCTGCGTTCAAGCCCTAAAGAAAACCATGCTAGCTTGATATGCAGCTAGCTAGCACCTAGGCTAGCTGCAACGCCAAATAGCTCGTCAGACTCGTCCTTGGTCGGCAGGATCACTGAACAGAGACTAGCAGTCACAGCAACTGACGCCAACTGCGTCGTGGCTACTAAGAACTTTACAATACACTTTCAAAACAACAACCTTTTCAAAACAACAAAACCGCGCTCTTCCTCGTACTGCGTGGTAAATGTATTTGCTGAAATATACTTAAGTATCAAATGTAAAAGTATAAATCATTTAAACTTCCTTAAATTACGCAAACCAGACGGCACCATTTTCATGTTTTTAAATTCATGGACAGCCAGGGGCTACCCAACACTCAGAGACAATTTACAAACAAAGCATGTGTGTTTAGTGAGTCTGCCAGATCAGAGGCAGTAGTGATGACCAGGCATGTTCTCTTGATAAGTGCGTGAATGGACCATTTTCCTGTCCTGCTAAGCATTCAAAATGTACTTTTGGTAGTCAGGGAAAATGTATCACGTAAAAAGTACATTACTTTCTTTAGCAATGTAGTGGAGTAAAAGTTAACACGGCAGACCCTGGTCGTGACCCCACTCTACGAGGGCGTCTCAGTGGGATATGAAAAACAATTCACACATGAATAATATATTAACACACACTTGTTAATGTGTTGATATAGGACAAATATTATTATTATGAAACACACACACTCTCTCTGAGGTCTGGCATCAAAGTCCATCCAGTCTCTAGGGGCTCTGGGGAGTATCAATCACACAGAAACTCATTACAATACGAGACAGACACGGACCACAACAAGCCGTTAAACATCAGTCTAATTAGCAATTACATTCCTATGAGTATCAATTAATGAATTGAAGCAGCAAAACCGAAGATGAAGATGCTATGTAATGATATGTGGTGTACTGATGATACGTGGTGATATGTGGTGTACTGATGATACGTGGTGATATGTGGTGTACTGATGATACGTGGTGATATGTGGTGTACTGATGATACGTGGTGATATGTGGTGTACTGATGATACGTGGTGATATGTGGTGTACTGATGATACGTGGTGATATGTGGTGTACTGATGATACGTGGTGATATGTGGTGTACTGATGATACGTGGTGATATGTGGTGTACTGATGATACGTGGTGATATGTGGTGTACTGATGATACGTGGTGATATGTGGTGTACTGATGATACGTGGTGATATGTGGTGTACTGATGATACGTGGTGATATGTGGTGTACTGATGATACGTGGTGATATGTGGTGTACTGATGATACGTGGTGATATGTGGTGTACTGATGATACGTGGTGATATGTGGTGTACTGATGATACGTGGTGATATGTGGTGTACTGATGATACGTGGTGATATGTGGTGTACTGATGATACGTGGTGATATGTGGTGTACTGATGATACGTGGTGATATGTGGTGTACTGATGATACGTGGTGATATGTGGTGTACTGATGATACGTGGTGATATGTGGTGTACTGATGATACGTGGTGATATGTGGTGTACTGATGATACGTGGTGATATGTGGTGTACTGATGATACGTGGTGATATGTGGTGTACTGATGATACGTGGTGATATGTGGTGTACTGATGATACGTGGTGATATGTGAATGTGAAGTTATGTGAATGTTTTTCTGCTGTGTGTTATTGTTAGAGTCAGCAGATGTGGGTTCCCGGGTGGCGCAGTGGTCTAGGGCACTGCATCGCAGTGCTAGCTGCGCCACCAGAGTCTCTGGGTTCGCGCCCAGGCTCTGTCGCAGCCGGCCGCAACCGGGAGATCCGTGGGGCGACGCACAATTGGCATAGCGTCGTCCGGGTTAGGGAGGGTTTGGCCGGTAGGGAGGGTTTGGCCGGTAGGGATATCCTTGTCTCAGTATGTAAAAATGTAATAAAATGTATGCACTCTACTGTAAGTCGCTCTGGATAAGAGTGTCTGCTAAATGACTAAAATGTAATGTAAATGTAAATGACAACAACAGTGAGGTCAGAACAACATAACCTTTGACCGGGGCCTGTGTGGACCGGTGGTTACAGCCTCTGACCGTGAGTGGTCTGTGTGGACCGGTGGTTACAGCCTCTGACCGTGCGTGGTCTGTGTGGTCCGGTGGTTACAGCTGCTGACCCTGACACACATGTATCCCAGAGTCGGCATGGGTATGAATACAGCCCACTGTCCTTTGACCTTTCCCCTATCTTTCTAAAACTGTTTTCTCTCTTCAATTAAGCAAAACAAAATATGAAAGGAGTCGTTGAAGTTAATGGGTTCAGAGCACGTCAGTAAGGTAGAGGAGCAACCAGAGGATCTGTGTGGGTAGCCAGGGACAGCATAATAGACCCCTGGCTATTTGCATAGCAACTGAGGCAGTTCCTAACTCTGCCTACATTCCAAACTGACAGAAATGGGAGGGAGGGAGGGGGAGAGAGAGAGAGAGAGAGAGAGAGAGAGAGAGAGAGAGAGAGAGAGAGAGGGAGAGAGAGAGAGAGAGAGAGAGGGAGAGAGACAGAGAGAGAGAGAGACAGAGAGAGAGAAAAAATCCAAATCAACAAACCCATTGACTCTTTCTCTCTCCAGCCCCTACGCCACACTTGGCTTTAACCAGGGACACGGTGGGAGGGAGGGAGAACAAGTGTGTGTGTGTGTGTGTTCAAACAACGCACCATGCTACACACAGGAGTCAAGAGTAGCCATGTGCTGCTAACAAAGCATCACAGTTCTCAGAAGGACAAAGGGACTCTTTATAGTTCTCCCCCGCAAGGACAGACATACAGTTCGTGTATATCAAATCAAATGTATTTATATAGCCCTTCTTACATCAGCTGATATCTCAAAGTGCTGTACAGAAACCCAGCCTAAAACCCCAAACAGCAAGCAATGCAGGTGTAGAAGCTCGGTGGCTAGGAGAAACTCCCTAGAAAGGCCAAAGGTGTAAAGGTGTATACAGTGCATTCTGAAAGTATTCAGACCCCATGACCTTTTACACATTTTGTTACGTTACAGCCTATTTTTTTTAAATCGACACACAATACCCCATTATGAAAAAGCAAAAACAGGTATTTAGAAATTTTAGCAAATGTATAAAATATAAAATTATGAAATGTCACATCAACATACGCCGAATACAACAGGTATAGAACTTACTGTGAAATGCTAACTTACAAGCGATAACCAACAATGCAGTTCAAGAAATAGAGTTAAGAAAATAGAACAATAATGGGGCTATATACAGGGGCTACCGGTACTGAGTCTTTGTGCAGGGGGTACAGGTTAGTCGAGGTAATGTGTACATGTAGATAGGGATAAAGTCACTATGCATAGATAATAAACAGCGGGTAGCAGCAGTGTGTGTGTTGGGGGGGGCAATGTAAATAGTCTGGGTGGCCATTTGATTAATTGTTCAGCAGTCTTATGGCTTGGGGATAGAAGCTGTTTAGAAGCCTCTTGGACCTAGGCTTGGCGCTCCGGTACTGCTTGCCATGCGGTAGCAGAGAGAACTTTTTGGGCCTTCCTTTGACAACGCCTAGTATTTAGGTCCTGGATGGCAGGAAGCTTGGTCCCAGTGATGTACTGGGCCGTACGCACTAACCTCTGTAGCGCCTTACGGTCGGATGCCGAGCAGTTGCCATACCAACCAGTCTGGATGATCTCGATGGTGCAGCTGTACAACTTTTTGAGGATCTGGGGACCCATACCAAATATTTTCTGTCTCCTGAGGGGGAAACGGTGTTGTCGTGCCCTCTTCATGACTCACTTGGTGTGTTTGAACTATGATAGTTTGCTGGTGATGTGGACACTAAGGAACTTGAAACTCTTGACTCACTCCACAAAAGACCCTCCACAAAAGGTATTTTGTATATATATTTTTTTTATAAATTTGCTTCAATTTCTAAAAACCTGTTTTCCCTCTGTCATTATGGGGTATTGTGTGTAGATTGATGAGGAAAATAATTTATTGAATCCATTTTAGAACACAGCTGTAACGTAACAAAATGTGGAAAAATGTGAAGGGGTCGGAATACTTTCAGAACGCACTGTATATTATGATGACATTTTGTGACGTTTTTCTTCCTTTTTGGCCTACAGCAAGGTTTTTTTTCGGCTGTTCGTACAAACACAAAAAAAATTCTATAGGCAAGTCAAAGTTCGGTAGTCAAAGTCTACGACCCTTTGTCGGTGATTGGTCAACAGTAGGGATTATTCAATGAAGTGTTGGAATTCAACGATACATGAATTGTTTTCATGCACATTTTTTCACTTGAGAAATACTGCACCAAACACCAAGATGTAAAATTGCTCGACTAAAATCAAAATTAATCACAGATTTCTTAGAGTTATCTTAGATTATTTTACATTAATTTGGACTATTTTGGCTACGGCGTCTCAAGATGGACAAACAGTACTATTGATGTTTTTTCTAATTTTTCAAGCGAAGGTTGAAGGTATGCGAGCATACTCATTTGGTTTGCCTAGGAGCCAGCCAAACCGAAGCATGCCGAAGCCTTTAGGGTCTGAGAGGAAGGGCTGGATCCCTCTTCCCCTCTCTGAGGACAGACAAACAGCCTTTAGGGTCTGAGAGGAGGGGCTGGATCCCTCTTCCCCTCTCTGAGGACAGACAAACAGCCTTTAGGGGCTGAGAGGAAGGGAAGGGCTGAATCCCTCTTCCCCTCTCTGAGGACAGACAAACAGCCTTTAGGGGCTGAGAGGAAGGGCAGGGCTGGATCCCTCTTCCCCTCTCTGAGGACAGACAAACAGGCTTTAGGGGCTGAGAGGAAGGGCTGGATCCCTCTTCCCCTCTCTGAGGACAGACAAACAGCCTTTAGGGTCTGAGAGGAAGGGAAGGGCTGGATTCCTCTTCCCCTCTCTGAGGACAGACAAACAGCCTTTAGGAGCTGAGAGGAAGGGCTGGATCCCTCTTCCCCTCTCTGAGGACAGACAAACAGCCTTTAGGGTCTGAGAGGAAGGGCTGGATCCCTCTTCCCCTCTCTGAGGACAGACAAACAGCCTTTAGGGTCTGAGAGGAAGGGCTGGATCCCTCTTCCCCTCTCTGAGGACAGACAAACAGCCTTTAGGGTCTGAGAGGAAGGGCTGGATCCCTCTTCCCCTCTCTGAGGACAGACAAACAGCCTTTAGGGGCTGAGAGGAAGGGCAGGGTTGGATCAGTTCCCCCTCCATCTCATCCAACTCACACACTCACCATAAACACCTCACACCCTCGATAAACACACACACACACACACACACACACACACACACACACACACACACACACACACACACACACACACACACACACACACACACACACACACACACACACACACAGTATTGTTTAACTAACCTTGTGGGGACACAGAATTGATTCCCATTCAGAATCCTACATTCCCTAACCCCTAACCCTAATCCTTCACCTAACCCTAACCCCAAAACCTAAACTTAACCCTAACCTTTAACCACTAACCCTAACCTTTAACTCCTGACACTAACACAAATTCTAAACTTAACCCCTAAACCCCCTCGAAACAAACAAACAAAATGTCCCCAGTTGGTAGAATTTTTGTTTATTTATCATTGTTGTGGGGACTTCTGATCCAGTATAGTTAAGCATGTCCAACACAGTGCAGCATCCGTGGTAGAGAGGAGGACAGCCGTGGCTGGGCACAGCATGTTCCAGAGAGAGCAAAACAAGAGCTGACCTACATTACTATCTCTGGCAGGAAACCCGTCCAGCAGGAAGTTAGGGGACAGTGTCCAAAATGGTGCCCTGTTCCCTATTTAGTGCACTACTTTTGACCATAGGATCATAGGGCTCTGGTCAAAAGTAGTGCACTACATAGGGAATAGAGTGCCATTTGGACTGCAGACACGACGCACAGCTCCTACAATTGTGTCTCTCTGTGTGTATAATTTATATCAAGTTTATTGGGTTACAATGCCATCCAAGGGTCAGCTCAAAACGGTATGTGATGCCAATCAGTCTGCACAATGTATTCAATTGGATCTCTATATAACTCCTCTTTGGAGAACTGTAAAATAACAGCTTACAGCAGGACAGTAACAGCAGGGAAGTTGGTGGCTCCAGCCCTCTAGCAACAGGAACAAAAATATAAAGAGGAAATTACTAAGAACACAGCATTATACTCATCCAAACAGCCTTTGGAGAAGAGGAACAAACATACGGGAAAACCATAACGGCAGAAGAGATACAGGGCTTGAGATAAGGGGGAGCAGAGATTTAACAAAAACAGGATAGAAAGGGTGTAAAAATACATTTTCTTTACGATGGTTCAAACCCTTTACTAAGGTACAGAGCTACAGTAAAAACATTATTGTTGAATAGACAGAATCTTTAAGGACATCAAACAAGCTCCCTCTCAGATCTGGTCAGGAAGAGAGAGACGGACAAAAAGAGGGAAAGAGAGACGAAAAGAGAAACAACAGAAAAACAGAAAAAAGGATAAGGGTCCTGCCACTAGTGTAAGAATGCTGTTATTACCTGGTACTCTAGTAATGTTGACTAAATGTCTAGATGACAAATGGACATTTGAATAGCCTGAGTCAGAGAAAGCAGGCCGTAAACTCAGAAGATGTCATGAATCCGATACACACACACACACATCTCTACAAGGTCCTTGGAAGAATTTGGGCTGAATTGGTGCAACATGGGCTGTCAGTAAAGGCATCACATGGGCGGTGTGTTGTGATTTCCAGCAATTGCGCAAACAGCCTTTCTCTGGCTCAACAAGGCCTGAATGAGGCCAGTCTGCATTGGTCTTATTATGACAACACCCTACAGGCACGGCTCACCACAATACAATGAAGTAACCAGCTATACAACATGCAAACACGCGTGCCCACGCACACACACACACGCACGCACGCACACTCACACACACCAGTGTTATACAGTGACGTAAGCCTTGAAACTAACACACCAGAGCAATTAAAGTACATACTTTAAAAACAAAGGCATGGTTAAAACAACAGGGCAGATATGGTTTCCAATCAGCTTGTCATTCTATTTCACTATAATAGGACACTGTTGAGAACCAGTCAGGTTTTCAGTTTGTATTTATTATGGATCCCCATTAGCTGCTGCCAAGGCTACTCTTCCTGGGGTCCAGCTAAATTAAGGCAGTTTATACAATTTTAAAAACATTACAATACATTCAGACTTACAGTCTGATCCAATGAGGTATTCACTAATGAAAACCACTAGGCACAGAGGAAACACATACTAATAAATTGGACCCACTGTTACATTTGTTTCACTCCAATTCACTTCACATTGGCAAGATGCAAGTAAAGGTCATGGTTTTAGCTGGGATGAAGAGTGAGACATGGTGAAACAGCTGGATTGGATCAAACCAGATATGGCAGTTTGCTTTAGGAATCAGCTCACCTATTAAGAGGATAGGGGAGGGAACACCTATTAAGGGGAGGGAACACCTATAAAGGGGAGGGAACACCTATAAAGGGGAGGGAACACCCATAAAGGGGAGGGAACACCCATAAAGGGGAGGGGACACCTATAAAGGGGAGGGGACACCTATTAAGGGGAGGGAACACCTATAAAGGGGAGGGAACACCTATAAAGGGGAGGGAACACCTATAAAGGGGAGGGAACACCCATAAAGGGTAGGAGACACTTATAAAGGGGAGGGGACACATATAAAGGGGAGGGAACACCTATAAAGGGCAGGGGACACCTATAAAGGGGAGGGGACACCTATAAAGGGGAGGGAACACCTATAAAGGGGAGGGAACACCTATAAAGGGGAGGGAACACCTATAAAGGGGAGGGGACACCTATAAAGGGGAGGGAACACCTATAAAGGGGAGGGAACACCTATAAAGGGGAGGGAACACCCATAAAGGGGAGGGGACACCTATAAAGGGGAGGGGACACCTATAAAGGGGATGGAACACCTATAAAGGGGAGGGGACACCTATAAAGGGGAGGAAACACCTATAAAGGGGAGGAGACACCTATAAATACAATGGAGGGAGGGGACACCTATAAAGGGGACGGGACACCTATTAAGAGAATGGAGGGAGGGGACACCTATAAAGGGGAGGGGACACCTATTAAGAGGATGGGACACCTATAAAGGGGATGGAACACCTATAAAGGGGAGGGGACACCTATAAAGGGGAGGAAACACCTATAAAGGGGAGGAGACACCTATAAATACAATGGAGGGAGGGGACACCTATAAAGGGGACGGGACACCTATTAAGAGAATGGAGGGAGGGGACACCTATAAAGGGGAGGGGACACCTATTAAGAGGATGGCCGGATATACACTCGTACTCATTCTACTATAATACACCCTCTTCATTTCATTTCAGTAGATTTCAAATTATTTCAGGTCATTTCAGTTGATTTCAGGGCCTTTATTGTAACTGGGGGTTAACAAAGATAATCTGAGAACAAGGCTTCCTAAATTCTATCAGCATATCGAATGCGTGACACAGGCTGGTAGCATTCTGGACCATTGCTACTCTAACTTCCAAGATGCATACAAAGCCCTCCCCCGCCCTTCCTTCGGCAAATCTGACCACGACTCAATTGACCAAGACAGAAACTAAAACAGGAAACGCCCGTGCTCAGGTCTATCCAACGCTGGTCTGACCAATTGGATTCCACACTTCAAGATTGCTTGGATCACGTGGACTGGGTACAACATCACCAATGCACTTGCAAATAAACTCGCTCACTGAGTCAGCGTATACATCAGTGTTATTGTCTGATGCATCAGACAATAACACTGATGTATACGCTGACTCAGTGAGCGAGTTTATTAGCAAGTGCATTGGTGATGTTGTACGCACTGTGACTATTAAAACCTTCCCTAACTAGAAACCGTGGATTGATGCCAGCATTCGCGCAAAACTGAAAGCGCGAACCACCGCTTTTAATCATGGCAAGGCGACTGGAAACATGACTGAATACAAACAGTGTAGCTATTCCCTCCGCAAGGCAATCAAACAAGCAAAGCGTCAGTATAGAGACAAAGTAGTCGCAATTCAACAGCTCAAACACGAGACGTGTGTGGCAGGGTCTACAGTCAGCCACGGATTACAAAAAGAAAACCAGCACCATCGCAGACATCGACGTCTTGCTCCCAGACAAATTAAACAACTTCTTTGCTCGCTTTGAGGATAATACAGTGCCACTGACACGGCCCGCTACCAAAGCCTGTGGGCTCTCCTTCATAGTGGCCAACGTGAGTAAAAAAAATTTACGTGTTAACCCTCGCAAGACTGCCGGCCCAGACGGCATCCCTAGCCACGTCCTCAGAGCATGCGCAGACCAGCTGGCTGGTGTGTTTACGGACATATTCAATCGCTCCCTATCCCAGTCTGCTGTGCCCACATGCTTCAAGATGACCACCATTATTCCTGTTCCAGGAAAGCTAAGATAACTGAGCTAAATTACTATCGCCCCGTAGCGCTCACTTCTGTCATCCTGAAGTGATTTGAGAGACTAGTCAAGGATCATATCACCTCCACCCTACCTGATACCCTAGACCCACTCCAATTTGCTTACCGCCCCAATAGGTCCACAGACGACGCAATCGCCATCACACTGCACACTGCCCTATCCATCTGGACAAGAGGAATACCTATGTAAGAATGCTGTTCATTGTCTACAGCTCAGCATTTAACACCTTAGTACCTTCAAAACTCGTCATTAAGCTCGAGACCCTAGGTCTCGACCCCGCCCTGTGCAACTGGGTCTTGGTATTTCTGACGGGCCGCCCCCAGGTGGTGAGGGTAAGAAACAACATCTCCACCCCGCTGATCCTCAACACTGGGGCCCCACAAGGGTGAGTTCCCTGCCCTCTCCTGTACTCCCTGTCCACCCATGACTGTGCCTCCAACTCAATCATCAAGTTTGCAGATGACACTACAGTGGTGGGCTTGATTACCAACAACGACGAGACGACCTACAGCGAGGAGGTGAGGGCCCTCGGAGTGTGGTGTCAGGAAAAATAACCTCACACTCAACGTCAACAAAGCAAAGGAGATGATTGTGGACTTCAGGAAACAGCAGAGGGAGCACCTCCCTATCCACATCGATGGGACAGTATTGGAGAAGGTGTAAAGTTTTAATTCCTCGGCGTACACATCACAGACAAACTGAAATGGTCCACCCACACAGACAGCGTGGTGAAGAAGGCGCAACAGTGCCTCTTCAACCTCAGGAGGCTGAAGAAATTTGGCTTGTCACCTAAAGCACTCAACAGAGTTGTGTGATTCCTCAGGTTATAGTCGGGTCAGGTATAGCCTGAGTGGCAGTCTCTTTAGATAATCCACTCCCTGTACTCCATGTCATGTGCCAAAGAGACTGATACTCAAACTAGGCCAGGTAAGGCCAGACGTGTTAATTTCCAAAGAATCTAGCAGGATTGCGAAACATGTTGATCCTTCTGAAACTATGTTGCACTGTTTCATCAGCCAAGCGAAAATACAGTTACAGCTCTGTCACAAAAGTTGATTTTCCAGGTAACGTTTGCTTGTCTTCCTGTAACATTTTTTTCTCTCTTCTTGGCAGACACTCTAATTGACTGTTTGCATGGATACACCCGATGCCAGACACCTTCCCTAACTGCTAATTAACTGCTGCCAGCTACCATACCTACTATACCATACAGTAGCGGCAAGCAGTTTGGCTTAGTAGTTAGGGAAAACATCTGGCATTGCTAGTATACCAATTCATTAACACACACATTCAGTAGCACCTATTCTATGTACAAATGCTACAGTTGAAGTCGGAAGTATACAAACACTTAGGTTGGAGTCATTAAAACTTGTTTTTCAACCACTCCACAAATTTCTTGTTAACAAACTATAGTTTTGGCAAGTCGGTTAGGACATCTACTTTGTGCATGACACAAGTAATTTCTCAACAATTGTTTACAGACAGATTATTTCACTTATAATTCACTGTATCACAATTCCAGTGGGTCAGAAGTTTATATACAGTAAGTTGACTGTGCCTTTAAACAGCTTGGAAAATTCCAGAAAATTATGTCATGGCTTTAGAAGCTTCTGATAGGCTAATTGACATCATTTGAGTCAATTGGAGGTGTACCTGTGGATTTATTTCTAGGCCTACCTTCAAACTCAGTGCCTCTTTGCTTGACATCATGGGAAAATCAAAAGAAATCAGCCAAGACCTCATAAAAAAAAATTGTAGACCTCCACGAGTCTGGTTCATCCTTGGGAGCAATTTCCAAACACCTGAAGGTACCACGTTCATCTGTACAAACAATAGTACGAAAGTATAAACACCATGGGACCACGCAGCCATCATACCGCTCAGGAAGGAGACGCGTTCTGTCTCCAAGAGATGAACGAACTTTGGTGCGAAAAGTGCAAATCAATCCCAGAACAACAGCAAAGGACCTTGTGAAGATGCTGGAGGAAACAGGTACAAAAGTATCTATATCCACAGTAAAACGAGTCCTATATCGACATAACCTGAAAGGCCGCTCAGCAAGGAAGAAGCCACTGCTCCAAAACTGCCATAAAAAAGCCAGACTATGGTTTGCAACTGCACATGGGGACAAAGTTTGTAATTTTTGGAGAAATGTCCTCTGGTCTGAAGAAACAAAATAGAATTGTTTGGCCATAATGACCATCATAATGTTTGAAGGAGAAAGGGGGAGGCTTGCAAGCCGAAGAACACCACCCAAACCGTGAAGCGCACAGGTGGCAGCATCATGTTGTGGGGGGGCTTTGCTGCAGGAGGGACTGGTGAAATTCTTAAAATAGACGTCATCATGAGGATGGAAAATTATGTGGATATATTGAAGCAACATCTCAAGACATCAGTCAGGAAGTTAAAGGTTGGTTGCAAATGGGTCTTCCAAATGGACAATGACCCCAAGCATAATTCCAAAGTTGTAGCAAAATGGCTTGAGGACAACAAAGTAAACATATTGGAATGGCCATGACAAAGCCCTGACCTCAATCCTATTGAACATTTGCGGGAAGAACTGAAAAAAAAACGTTTGCGAGGAAGGAGGCCTACAAACCTGACTCAGTTACACCAGCTCTGTCAGGAGGAATGGGACAAAATTCACCCAACTTATTGTGGGAAGCTTGTGGAAGGCTACCTAAAAGGCTACCTAAAACGTTTGACCCAAGTTAAACAATTTAAAGACAATGCTACCAAATTCTAATTGAGTATATGTAAACTTCTGACCCACTGAGAATGTGATGAAAGAAATAAAAGCTGAAATAAATCATTCTTTCTACTATTATTCTGACATTTCATTCTTAAAATAAAGTGGTGATCCTAACTGACCTAAGACAGGGAATTTTTACTCAGATTAAATGTCAGGGATTGTGAAAAACTGAGTTTAAATGTATTTGGCTAAGGTGTATGTACAGTCGTGGCCAAAAGTTTTGAGAATGACACAAATATAAATTTTCACCAAGTCTGCTGCCTCAGTGTCTTTAGATATTTTTGTCAGATATTACTATGGAATACTGAAGTATAATTACACGCATTTCATAAGTGTCAAAGGCTTTTATTGACAATTACATTAAGTTGATGCAGTCAATATTTGCAGTGTTGACCCTTCTTTTTCAAGAACTCTGCAATCCGCCCTGGCATGCTGTCAATTAAGTTCTGGGCCACTGATGGCAGCCCATTCTTGCATAATCAATGCTTGGAGTTTGTCAGAATTTGTGGATTTTTGTTTGTCCACCCGCCTCTTGAGGATTGATCACAAGTACTCAATGGGATTAAGGTCTGGGGAGTTTCCTAGCCATGGACCCAAAATATCGATGTTTTGTTCCCCGAGCCACTTAGTTATCACTTTTGCCTTATGGCAAGGTGCTCCACCATGCTGGAAAAGGCATTGTTCGTCACCAAACTGTTCCTGGATGGTTGGGAGAAGTTGCTCTCGGAGCATGTGTTGTTACCATTCTTTATTCATGGCTGTGTTCTTAGGCAAAATTGTGAGTTAGCCCACTCCCTTGGCTGAGAAGCAACCCCACACATGAATGGTCTCAGGATGCTTTACTGTTGGCATGACACAGGACTGATGGTAGCGCTCACCTTGTCTTCTCCAGACAAGCTTTTTTTTCCAGATGCCCCAAACAATCGGAAAGGGGATTCATCAGAGAAAATGACTTTACCCCAGTCCTCAGCAGTCCAATCCCTGTACCTTTTGCAGAATATCAGTCTGTCCCTGATGTTTTTCCTGGAGAGAAGTGGCTTCTTTGCTGCCCTTCTTGACGCCAGGCCATCCTCCAAAAGTCTTTACCTCACCGTGCGTGCCGATGCACTCACACCTGCCTGCTGCAATTCCTGAGCAAGCTCTGTACTGGTGGTGCCCCGATCCCGCAGCTGAATAAACTTTAGGAGACGATCCTGGCGCTTGCTGGACTTTCCTGGGCGCCCTGAAGCCTTCTTCACAACAATTGAACCGCTCTCCTTGAAGTTCTTGATGATCCGATAAATGGTTGATTTAGGTGCAATCTTACTGGCAGCAATATCCTTGCCTGTGAAGCCCTTTGTGTGCAAAGCGATGATGACGGCACGTGTTTCCTTGCAGGAACCATGGTTGACAGAGGAAGAACAATGATTCCAAGCACCACCCTCCTTTTGAAGCGTCCAGTCTGTTATTTAAACTCAATCAGCATGACAGAGTGATCTCCAACCTTGTCCTCGTCAACACTCACACCTGTTAACGAGAGAATCACTGACATGATGTCAGCTGGTTCTTTTGTGGCAGGGCTGAAATGCAGTGGAAATGTTTTGGGGGGATTCAGTTCATTTGCATGGCAAAGAGGGACTTTGCAATTAATTGCAATTCATCTGATCACTCTTCATAACATTATGGAGTATATGCAAATTGCCATCATTTAAACTGAGGCAGCAGACTTTGTGAAAATGAATATGTGTCATTCTCAAAACTTTTGGCCACGGCTGTAAACTTCCGACTTCAACTGTATGTCCAAATGTTCAATATTGCTACAATTTCTCAATCATGTCAAATAAGTGATTCAAGGAAGGGGATAAAGTAAGGATGCATCCTTCTAGTTTTAAAATAGGACTAAATTATCCCATTGAGAGGTACAGGGAGATCACCTGCTTACAGATGTAGGATCTTAATTTGACCAGTATTGTCGCAGCAAAATAATCCTGCAGCAACAGGATGTTAAATCCATAATGTTGCTTGACTGGTGGTTAGGCTATTAGCTGGGCAAAATTAGGCTACATTAAAAGTGCAAGACTGTAAATATGTTAATAACTGTTAATACATTAACTGTTAATACTGCTATGTGTTATTGCGTGTTTTCAGTTAATTTATGTAAATCATGAGGCTCATCTGGAGGGAAGCCAAAGTCATTCCACTACCCAAGAGTGGTGAAGCAGCCTTTACTGGTTCTAACAACAGACATATCAGCTTCAAATCAAATCAAATTGTATTTGTCACATGCGCCGAATACAACACCTGACAGTGAAATGTTTACTTACAAGCCCTTAACCAACAATGCAGTTTTAAGAAAAGTGTTAAGAAAACAATAGATAAGTTTAAAAAAATGTACTGCACTGACACAAATGACTGATGATTGGTTGAAAGAAATTGATAGTAAGAAGATGGTGGGAGCTGTAATTTTAGATTTCAGTGCAGCCTTTGATATTATTGACCATAACCTATTGTTGAGAAACATATGTTTTATGGCTTTTCAAGCTTCTCTAATGCCAAACATATAGGGTGTGGTGTAGTGTGGTGTACCGCAGGGCAGCTCTCTAGGCCCTCTTTTCTATTTTTGGACCCCAGGAATTCTCAGCAACAAAAGAGTGATCCAATTAAGATCATATATATGTACTTTGCCCAGCATTGAGAGCGATAATGGATATATAAAGAATACATAGTGAATAATGAATAACGATAACAAAAAACAAGGTAACAGTCCCCCAAGAATGATGGAGCCCTTGGGCCAATTAGCCAATTAGCCAATTAGTGACAACAATTCAAACTAGACTATAATGACAGCAACAAAACATGTTTCCATTGTAGCTCCACCGTGTGGTCGATATGCATGTTCTTGCATATGTTGAGTCTTGACAGTGTTTGCAACATGTGTACCAAATTGTGTTACAATACAAATATCCTTGACTGATTTATATGCATTTATGTGCCAGACCACGCCCACATAAATGTTTATTGATCAATAGTGGCCATGTTGTTTTAGGTACTAGTCTGGAAATTATTGCATTGAGGGTCCTTTGTCCATAGATGCCACATATCAAGTTTTGTAATGATCGGTCCTTCGGTGCCAGAAGAGTAGAGTTTTAATTGTTTTTCTAAACATTCTAAATGGAGGACAATCCATCATGGCGGATCTTATAGGACCCCTGATGCGATCTTATAGGACCCCTGATGCAAATGTGTTCCTTGTGAGGAGAGGGACCTATGTACCGAATGTCATGACTTTTAGGTCAAACAGTGAGGGGTGTGATCTTTCAAAGTTTGCATTTTCAATCGCTTGGTGTAGCGTCACCATCTGGCCAATCGGTGTAATTTTGTAAATGCCGGATCTCTATGGCAAGATGCATCATTCACGCAAGTTTTGTCAAAATGGGGCCAGTGCTGTCTGAGATATGGCGTGTGACGAACGTACGAACTTACTAACAGACGGAGACAGATCCACAGTCCCCTCCCAGATTTCAACGTGGGGACAATGAACACAAACAGGAAGATGAGTAAATAAAGGGGGGTTAGGTAATCTGCTTACCTTCCCCAGTAGGACGCCCATCTTGTGTCTCCAGCGTCCCTTGTTGAGTGAAGCCACTCTGATCCATAGGTTGAGCTGGGAGTTGTACATCCACACGTCTCTGCCATTGATACGACCCCCTGGAACACACAAACGCAGACACACACAACACTGTTAGCCTGGAGTCTGTATGACTCTGGTCGTGTAAGCCTGGAGTCTGTGTGACTCTGGTTGGTGCTAGCCTGGAGTCTGCTAGCCCGGGGAGTCTGCTAGTCCGGGGAGTCTGCTAGTCCGGGGAGTCTGCTAGCCCGGGGAGTCTGCTAGTCCGGGGAGTCTGCTAGCCCGGGGAGTCTGCTAGTCCGGGGAGTCTGCTAGCCCGGGGAGTCTGCTAGCCCGGGGAGTCTGCTAGCCCGGGGAGTCTGCTAGCCCGGGGAGTCTGCTAGCCCGGGGAGTCTGCTAGTCCGGGGAGTCTGCCAGCCCGGGGAGTCTGCTAGCCCGGGGAGTCTGCTAGTCCGGGGAGTCTGCTAGCCCGGAGTCCGTTAGCCCGGAGTCCGTTAGCCCGGAGTCCGTTAGCCTGGAGTCTGTGACTCTGGTCGGTGTTAGCCTACTCAGCTAAAGCCTAGACATTAACACTGGGAGGTATAGCACAAAGGTCTCAGGCAAGGTGACTCATTATATGACAGTACAGTTCACCAAACCACCTCTGCTACACCAGGGTTTCAACTTTGTAATTTTGTTGTCTTGTCATTGTTTTCTTTGGCTGTTTTTACGCATCTGAAAACTGTATTGCCTGAGAGCAGAACCCAAAACCAGAATCATTCCTAAATTCAGTCCTTGGTGCCAATTCAATCCAAAGTGATCTAATAAAAACATGTCTTCATAAATAGAATAAGTTGATCTTCAACAACATCCAAACTGTGCATGGGTTATGTATTTGGGCTCAAATGTCAAGGTCACATTTAGTAAGGCACAGCGGACACTGTCTAATCTAAGTAAAACATTTGAGCTAGGCTTTATGGGTAATCCTGCTGATCAAAGTCTACTCTGACATTGAGCAAACAAAAACACACACGCAACCTGACTTAAAAAAAATAAGAAATTACAGGGCTTTCAAATACAACACACACATAAACACACACACAGACACACACCCTGGCCTATTACAACACTATAAAAGAGAAACAGGATCTCTTTGTTCTTTATAAAGCAGCAGTTGGATGATTCTCTACTCCCTGTCTCTGGGCAAACATGTACTTTAAGGAACAGTTTTTTTTCTCTCTTCTCCTTGGCGAGAAGCAACAACAACGTGTAGCTAAGCCAATCAGGTTGCAGACATGTTGCTAGCAAGCTCTGACACAATACATTCTCTCTCTCTTCTCTCTCTCTCTCTCTCTCTCTCTCTCTCTCTCTCTCTCTCTCTCTCTCTCTCTCTCTCTCTCTCTCTCTCCTTCCCTCTGTCTCTCTTTTCTCTCTCTCTCTCTCTCTCTCTCTCTCTCTCTCTCTCTCTCTCTCTCTCTCTCTCTCTCTCTCTCTCTCTCTCCTTCCCTCTGTCTCTCTTTCTTCTCTCTCTCTCTCTCTCTCTCTCTCTCTCTCTCTCTCTCTCTCTCTCTCTCTCTCTCTCTCTCTCTCTCTCTCTCTCTCTCTCTCTCTCTCTCTCTCCTTCCCTCTGTCTCTCTTTCTCTCTCTCTCTCTCTCTCTCTCTCTCTCTCTCTCTCTCTCTCTCTCTCTCTCTCTCTCTCTCTCTCTCTCTCTCTCTCTCTCTCAATTCAATTCAATTCAAGGGGCTTTATTGGCATGGGAAACATGTGTTAACATTGCCAAAGCAAGTGAGGTAGGTAATATACAAAAGTCAAATAAACAATAAAAATGAACAGTAAACATTACACATACAGAAGTTTCAAAACAATAAAGACATTACAAATGTCATATTATATATATGCAGTGTTGTAACAATGTACAAATGGTTAAAGCACACAAGTTAAAATAAATAAACATAAATATGGGTTGTATTTACAGTGGTGTTTGTTCTTCACTGGTTGCCCTTTTCTTGTGGCAACAGGTCACAAATCTTGCTGCTGTGATGGCACACTGTGGAATTTCACCCAGTAGATATGGGAGTTTATCAAAATTGGATTTGTTTTCGAATTCTTTGTGGATCTGTGTAATCTGAGGGAAATATGTCTCTCTAATATGGTCATACATTGGGCAGGAGGTTAGGAAGTGCAGCTCAGTTTCCACCTCATTTTGTGGGCAGTGTGCACATAGCCTGTCTTCTCTTGAGAGCCATGTCTGCCTACGGCGGCCTTTCTCAATAGCAAGGCTATGCTCACTGAGTCTGTACATAGTCAAAGCTTTCCTTAAGTTTGGGTCAGTCACAGTGGTCAGGTATTCTGCCACTGTGTACTCTCTGTTTAGGGCCAAATAGCATTCTAGTTTGCTCTGTTTTTTTGTTAATTCTTTCCAATGTGTCAAGTAATTATCTTTTTGTTTTCTCATGATTTGGTTGGGTCTAATTGTGCTGTTGTCCTGGGGCTCTGTGGGGTGTGTTTGTGTTTGTGAACAGAGCCCTAGGACCAGCTTGCTTAGGGGACTCTTCTCCAGGTTCATCTCTCTGTAGGTGATGGCTTTGTTATGGAAGGTTTGGGAATCGCTTCCTTTTAGGTGGTTGTAGAATTTAACGGCTCTTTTCTGGATTTTGATAATTAGTGGGTATCGGCCTAATTCTGCTCTGCATGCATTATTTGGTGTTCTACGTTGTACACGGAGGATATTTTTGCAGAATTCTGCATGCAGAGTCTCAATTTGGTGTTTGTCCCATTTTGTGAAATCTTGGTTGGTGAGCGGACCCCAGACCTCACAACCATAAAGGGCAATGGGCTCTATGACTGATTCAAGTATTTTTAGCCAGATCCTAATTGGTATGTTGAAATTTATGTTCCTTTTGATGGCATAGAAGGCCCTTCTTGCCTTGTCTCTCAGATCGTTCACAGCTTTGTGGAAGTTACCTGTGGTGCTGATGTTTAGGCCGAGGTATGTATAGTTTTTTGTGTGCTCTAGGGCAACGGTGTCTAGATGGAATTTGTGGTCCTGGTGACTGGACCTTTTTTGGAACACCATTATTTTGGTCTTACTGAGATTTACTGTCAGGGCCCAGGTCTGACAGAATCTGTGCAGAAGATCTAGGTGCTGCTGTAGGCCCTCCTTGGTTGGTGACAGAAGCACCAGATCATCAGCAAACAGTAGACATTTGACTTCGGATTCTAGTAGGGTGAGACCGGGTGCTGCAGACTGTTCTCTCTCTCTCTCTCTCTCAGCACCTGCCTGATGTTACTGCACAGCCTGAGTCAATCAAAAGGCCCCAGTGATCCTTGTAAAAACAAAGACATCACTAAACCAACAGGCCGTTTTTGCTAACACAATAAAAACAACAGAATAGATTCAGGGGTAAAGAGACAGATCAACAAATCATGTTTTACTATTTTGATGTTTAACATGACTATGTTTTCGAGGGAAGTGAAGAAGTAGGTCAAGTTTTTCGAGAGTACATGAGTTCCCTCTGACTTGATATGAAGATGTTGGGAGATTGACATGAATGCTGAGTGTCATAAAATGAAAACCCTCATCAAAATCATCCTACTGGCTCAGGGCAAACTGATTTCTTCTAAACAAACAGCTGGTTCAGTGTTTGTGAAGCTGTGTTGAGAAAGAGAGAAAGAAATAAAGAAAGAGAGAGAGAGAGAGAGAGAGAGAGAGAGAGAGAGAGAGAGAGAGAGAGAGAGAGAGAGAGAGAGAGAGAGAGAGAGAAGAGAGAAGAGAGAAGAGAGAGAGAGAAAGAAAGAGAGCGAGAGAGAGAGAGAGAGAGAGAGAGAGAGAGAAAGAGAGAGAGAGAGAGAGAGAGAGAGAGAGAGAGAGAGAGAGAGAGAGAGAGAGAGAGAGAGAGAGAGAAGAGAAGAGAGAGAGAGAGAAAGAGAGCGAGAGAGAGAGAGAGAGAGAGAGAGAGAGAAAGAGAGAGAGAGAGAGAGAGAGAGAGAAGAGAAGAGAGAGAGAGAGAGAGAAAGAGAGCGAGAGAGAGAGAGAGAGAGAAAGAGAGAGAGAGAGAGAAAGAGAGTACAGGAGAAAATATTAACCAGGGGGCCATGGATGTTAGCCAGACACAGCATCAACAGAATCACAAAACAACGATATGAACAATAACAACCCAGTGGACACACGTTGGCTGAATCAACGTTGTTTCCACGTCATTTCAATGAAATTACGTTAAACCAACGTGGAAAACACATTGAATTGACATCTGTGCCCAGTGGGAAGCAACTAAATCAGATGATAAGTCATATTCATGACCGTGACCAGTATAATCATGTGTCTTAACGACAATATATTATACATCAAATATAATTGCTAAGCTGGTAAACATTAAGATCAGAAGCCCCAACTACACCACACCTGCTCCAACTGCGGAGCAGCTGAATTAACAAAAAGACTTCATACAATGCTTGGGCTTATCACGTAACAATGAAATGAAATGATTTCTCAATCCGTCACGGTCTGTTGGGCTTAGAATGGGTGTTTACCCATAATTAAGGAAGGGTGGCTATAGAGCCTCAGAGACTGGCTGTGTACTGTAGTGGGCAGCAACATAACCTCAGAGACTGGCTGTGTACTGTAGTGGGCAGCAACATAACCTCAGAGACTGGCTGTGTACTGTAGTGGGCAGCAACATAACCTCAGAGACTGACTGTGTACTGTAGTGGGCAGCAACATAACCTCAGAGACTGGCTGTGTACTGTAGTGGGCAGCAACATAACCTCAGAGACTGGCTGTGTACTGTAGTGGGCAGCAACATAACCTCAGAGACTGACTGTGTACTGTAGTGGGCAGCAACATAACCTCAGAGACTGACTGTGTACTGTAGTGGGCAGCAACATAACCTCAGAGACTGGCTGTGTACTGTAGTGGGCAGCAACATAACCTCAGAGACTGACTGTGTACTGTAGTGGGCAGCAACATAACCTCAGAGACTGGCTGTGTACTGTAGTGGGCAGCAACATAACCTCAGAGACTGACTGTGTACTGTAGTGGGCAGCAACATAACCTCAGAGACTGACTGTGTACTGTAGTGGGCAGCAACATAACCTCAGAGACTGGCTGTGTACTGTAGTGGGCAGCAACATAACCTCAGAGACTGACTGTGTACTGTAGTGGGCAGCAACATAACCTCAGAGACTGACTGTGTACTGTAGTGGGCAGCAACATAACCTCAGAGACTGGCTGTGTACTGTAGTGGGCAGCAACATAACCTCAGAGACTGACTGTGTACTGTAGTGGGCAGCAACATAACCTCAGAGACTGGCTGTGTACTGTAGTGGGCAGCAACATAACCTCAGAGACTGACTGTGTACTGTAGTGGGCAGCAACATAACCTCAGAGACTGGTGAGAAAAACCAAATGTGTTGGTTTAATTTTTTCATTCAGCCAAGCCGGTTTATTAGTTGCATTCATGTTGCCCATTGACAAACCTCTGAGGTACTGAGACTACTATCAATATATAGGCTAGTGTTTGATCCTGATGTCACAGAACGGACAGGAGCTGCTGTATGTCCCAGTCCTCTCAAATGTCCTGATTTCCCTTCTGTCCACCGATAGGAATAAATAAAAATAAATGGGGGGGGGGGGGGGGTGAAAACGATGGCTGCCATCTGACAATTATTTTCGGTGAAGACGGAGGACAGGACAAAGTAGATGGAGGCATAGTAAACAGCCTTTACATGTTTTCAATTTAACTAGGCAGGTCAGTTAAGAACAAAATCTTATTTACAATGACGGCCTACACTGGCCAAACCCTAACCCGGACGACGCTGAGCCAATTGCGCGCCGCCCCACGGCCGGTTGTGATACAGCCCGGGATCGAACCAGGGTCTGTAGTGACGCCTCTAGTACTGAGATGCAGTGCCTTAAACCGCTGCGCCAATCGGGAGCCCTCTACAGGCTACCACACTCTGGCTCCTGTCTATCTCCATAGAACAAACAGAGTATATGATAAGAACCCGTTTTCAAGACAAAATGAAACAAATAAACTTCAAATACTTTAAAGTGCACCATGACGTTGAACCTACTCATTAGGCTTCCAGGTCTGTTCTCTCAGGAAGGAAGTGTTGTTCACCCTCCTACACAGGAGGACGGACCGTGGCGTTAAAAACACCCCTTAGGAAAAGTCAAGGAGAGGGGCATGCCGAGACACAGGATGAAAAGGTGATTTATTGGACAGCTTTCTCAGAAATGTGTGTACAGTACAGTAGATCATTACATTTGATCTTTGACTTATTCTGAACATTCCAACTACTGTCAAATACAATCAATGGTGTCTTCAGGAATTCCTGGATTTGTAAGAATCCAGGGAAATTAGTTTTCGTTGGGTTGGTTAATGTGGTCAAGGTTAGGATTCCCACAGCGGTGAGTGGAGAGGTGAACCGTTAGGTCATATTGTGGTCATAGACAGTGAGTGTTGTGAGCTGAAGTATGCAGTCACTTGTCCCATCCAGAATCATGTTTAGGGTCATGGTCACAGTCACGGTTCAGACAAACTGGGCTTTACTGCAGCTGTACTGAAGGACACCCACCAGAGTATGTGTGTGAGAGCCACAGAAGGAAGAAAATAGAGGGTGGTAGAGAGAGGGAGAGAGGGAAGGGGAGAGAGAAAGAGAAAGAGTCAGAGAGGGAAGGAGAGAGCGAGAGAGGGAAGGGGAGAGAGAAAGAGCGAGAGAGAGAGAGAGAGAGAGGGAAGGAGAGAGCGAGAGAGGGAAGGAGAGAGCGAGAGAGAGCGCAAGAGAAGGAAGGAGAGAAAGAAGGAGAGGGAGAGATAGAGAGAGGGAGAGGGAAGGAGAGAGAGAGAGAGAGAGAGTCATAAATAATAAGGAGGAATGAGTGACCCGAAAGAGAGAGGGAGATGAGAGGGAGGGAGAGTCGGGGACATTATGTTGACATTTCCAGGCATGGCTTGTGGGTAGATTGATAGCGCACACTTGAGGACATGTAGAGCACAAGATATAAACACTGAACTCTTTCCCTCTAGGCCAGACTGTGAACTTACAGGGAAAGATATAAACACTGAACTCTTTCCCTCTAGACCAGACTGTGAACTTACAGGGAAAGATATAAACACTGAACTCTTTCCCTCTAGGCCAGACTGTGAACTTACAGGGAAAGATATAAACACTGAACTCCCTCTAGGCCAGACTGTGAACTTACAGGGAAAGATATAAACACTGAACTCTTTCCCTCTAGACCAGACTGTGAACTTACAGGGAAAGATATAAATACGGAACTCTTTCCCTCTAGACCAGACTGTGAACTTACAGGGAAAGATATAAACACTGAACTCTTTCCCTCTAGGCCAGACTGTGAACTTACAGGGAAAGATATAAACACGGAACTCTTTCCCTCTAGGCCAGACTGTGAACTTACAGGGAAAGATATAAACACTGAACTCCCTCTAGACCAGACTGTGAACTTACAGGGAAAGATATAAACACTGAACTCTTTCCCTCTAGGCCAGACTGTGAACTTACAGGGAAAGATATAAACACTGAACTCTTTCCCTCGAGGCCAGACTGTGAACTTACAGGGAAAGATATAAACACTGAACTCCCTCTAGGCCAGACTGTGAACTTACAGGGAAAGATATAAACACGGAACTCTTTCCCTCTAGGCCAGACTGTGAACTTACAGGGAAAGATATAAACACTGAACTCTTTCCCTCTAGGCCAGACTGTGAACTTACAGGGAAAGATATAAACACTGAACTCCCTCTGTGCCAGACTGTGAACTTACAAGGAAAGATATAAACACTGAACTCACTCTAGGCCAGACTGTGGACTTACAGGGAAAGATATAAACACTGAACTCCCTCTAGGCCAGACTGTGAACTTACAGGGAAAGATATAAACACGGAACTCTTTCCCTCTAGGCCAGACTGTGAACTTACAGGGAAAGAT